>NW_022196904.1:161886330-161895019 GCF_008632895.1 Mastomys coucha | reverse complement strand
AAGATCTGAACTTTGACCTTCCATTTAGGATTCTTTACTCAGTTTTGTACTTAGTGAGAACCTGCAAAATCCTGTGAGGATCTCACAGCCGATTGGGTCACTGGGTAAACATTAATGAGAGTGTAAGCATAGTCAGAAAATCTGCTAGCTTCTAACCTGGGCTCCTTTATACCAGTCACATCGTCTTTCAGTTTGTCTCCAGGTAGATCCCAGCACCCACAGACCTAAGGAGGCAGCAGCATTGTTGTCTCTCTCATCTTTACGGAGCAGAGCCTGTTCCTGAGAAAGGTCTAGAATTGTCCAAGGTGACTCACCTAATTATAGGTAGAGTTTGGACCTCCAGGCCCGGTGTGTCTCAGATAAAGATCAAATCAGTAGGAATTTGCCTTGCTAGGGCATTGTTTGAATTCTTAAGGGGAGGAATGGACAAGGTATCCTTCAGATAGCAGGGCAAGATAAAGATAGCAGGTTTCTCCTCCGGCCCTGTTACAGGACAGAAACCATCCAAGACTTTCAGAGATATTTCCCGTAAATCTAACATACCCATCTCCTTCATAGCCTGTGCCTCTATCTTCAGTTCCTTGAAGAATGTGCACGGTACAGACAGCTGGGCTAACCTGCCCTTTGATCACGGTTTTGAGTATAGAAGAAAGCAGAAAAGAGCTTTTAGCAAGACTACAGCGAGGGAAAACGGGGTTCCAAGATAATGGAAGAGTTTGACTGAAACCGAAATAGAGCAGCAACACCTTCCATTTAAGACCAGGGTTTGTAGTGGATTTTTATATTTAAGGGCTATTTTCACTCCATCTAACCTCTTTCTACCCAATTCTGTTTTCCAAAAATAAGCTGCCCTTGGCTTGAGTAAGCAGCTAAAATCTATTTTCATGTCTGTTTTACTCTTGGTGACTAAACAGATTCGTTGATGTATTTTGCGCCCCACATTCCTGATTTTAATCCTCTCTGGCTGACCTCCACCCATGCACATTTTTTAACTCTTATATTGTCAAAGAAGTCTAGTATTTCTTTCCCAGTAATAGTTCTTTATATATGAGATGATACTTTCATCCTACCAATGTAATGAATAAAGTTTTCACTCTGGACTTTAAGGCAAATCTTCAGCTTATACATTAAATTTCATCCATTTTTACTTTCTCATTTATTTTCTTCCCCTCTACTGCCCCCTAATCATTCTGTACAGATGTGAGAAAAATGAAACACACACAAATAAAACAAATGTCTAGTCAGAAAATATGTATAATTCTGTGTCCTGCACATTGCATACAGAGGCTCTGTGTACTAGAAGAGCAATGGAACCCACAAGAGATGATAATTAAATACAAGGGGAAGCATTAGAACAAAACACTAGTGAACAATCCTATTAACAGATCCCTCTGAGCAAGGCTCTAATGTTTCAGTACAAATCAATTGATCTTTATATTGCTTTTCATAAAAGCTAAAGGCTTGGTGGTAAAGGTCACATAAACCTAGATCCAACACTATGCCTTGGGTGTTTCTTCATTGTGCAGAATTCTCTAGGATTATTTTTATGACTGACAGAGGAAAAAGGAAAGACTCACAACCTCAACTTAATGTCATTTGGACAAAGCAGCTGCCTCCCTCTCCTTCAGACTGGAGAAGATGACACTATCATTCATCTTTCAGACTCATGGCGTCCCTTTCTTCCTCCTTATCTAGGGACTCACCGAATCCATTTTCTTCTTACTCAACAGTCTCTTAACCCTATCTCCTCTTCAGTCTCTTCTTTGCCAAAGCCCCTAGGCTGATTCGGCATCTTCTTATTGATCTCCTTTCTTTTTAACTTTTTGATTCCTCTTTTCCTGAGTCACCATTATACTACCAAAACTACCTTTTGTGCCTGGAATTTCCACTAAATATAAAGCATCTTATAGTGGGATTTTTCTTCCAAATGACAGTCACATATCTGTGTTATGTCCTTCCAGGAGGCAGTGACCAAGGTGTTCAGATGGTCTACCAGGTTTTAATGTTCATAATTCCACAAGAAGGCTGTTGAATATTTTAGAAGCATCTATTAGTATCTGAATATATTCAATTTTAATTTTGCTTATAATTCCTAATTGCCAGTGGCCTAGTAGTCACTTTCACTATTAACTGTATGTAATAACCATTCAGCTGGGGAGCGCCACAAACTACATGGATCCAGGAGCTGCACACTGATCTTTCAAATGACTGCCTTTCCCACTAGGTCACTCTGTCTCTGGTTGATAACCTTTTATTCCTAAACTGCTCGCTTCTTTCATGGTTCTCAGGGAGATAAGCCTCTTTGTATGGATCCCATTATCTCCCCGTGGTCTCTCAGGGGAGGGGGAGCTGCTTTGACCCCTCAGTATGGTTCCTAGCTCAAGGATGGTTTTTGACTACCTGGAACAATACCCCTGGTTTCAGACTATGAGACAATGACATCTGGATTACTTCTTAACTATACTTTAAAAGGGTTTCTTTTTTCATTTACTACTTTTGACTAGTTTGTATTAATTATTCTCTTAAATGTAGTAGCAAAAGGTAAGGTATAAGATAAAGACATTTTTTGAAAGAAGTCAGTGAAGAATTTAAGGTACCTGAAAAGGCAGATCTAAAGTCCCTCAGACAGAAGGGGCGTGACAAGGCCCTGTGAGCCACAAAGGTTGGACAAAGGCTTAGCAGTGATTTAGAAAGTTCAAAAGATCTCCTCAGTTCTCCAGGTCTCTAAGATTCTCCCTTATACTCTTTCCACTTCATTGATAAACCTGACCATTCTTGAGCCCAATAATGTGATTTAAATAAATCCCTATAGTAATTACAAAAAATGTTCTTTTTTCGTTTTCACATCTGTAATACATAGGTTACGTGGCTTGCCTTTTAGTGGGAAGAAAGAGAAAATTTGAGTGTGGGGCGCACACACAGGTGGTTGCATGCAAAAGGAGACTGGAGGTGGACACTTCTGGGCTTCCTTAGTTGCTCCACATGTGTGTATGTGTGTGTGTGTGGGGGGGGGGGGGGTGTGTGTGTGTGTGTTTGTCTAAGACATGGTCCCTCACTGAACCTAGAACTTGTCTCCTGGCTCGCCCTGCTTCCCCAGCACTGAAAGTATAGCCTGTGTTGCTGTTGCTGGCTATTTACTCGAGTCCTTGGGATCTGAACTCATGTACTCTTGATTTAAGAGCTTTGCCTCACCCAGCTTCAGCCAGAGAATCTGAATCTAAATCTCTTTGACTTGAAAAGTTAGGCCTCTTTTTTTTTTTTTAATTATTGGTTTTATTTTATGTATTTACATTTCAAATGTTATTCCCCTTCCCAGTTTCCCCGTCTGCAAATCCCCTATCCCTTCCCCCCTCCTTCTGCTTCCAAGAGGGTGCTGCCCCACCCAGCCACCCAGCCACCCACTCCCACCTCCCTGCCCCAGCATTCCCCTACACTGGAGCATAGAGCCATCACCTAAGTTACTTTTTCTGAACGCTTCTGTATATTTACTTTCTACCTCTGAAGATAAAGAGTATGAGTTGAAGGTTATCACCAACCTCAAGAAATAGTGAGTATCAGAAGGAACATAGATAGGAGAAAGAGGATGATATAGTTGAACGAGAGTTGGTACAAAGAAACGAGCCTAGCTTTATAACCATATTGGGAAATTGTCAAAGGATTGTTGTTGTTGTTGTTGTTCTTTCTGTTCTTTCTCCTGTGTTTTACTTTGTAATTAATTTTTAAAAAATTTTTTAAATTACTTTTATTTACTTACATTTCAGTTGTTATCCCCCTCCTGGCCCACCCTCCCACAGTTCCTCATCCCATTCCTCCTCCCCCCTGTCTCCAAGTGGATGTCCCTACCCAAAGCCAGGCCTCCCCACTCCCTCAAGCCTCAAGACTCTCCAGGGTTTGGCACTTCTCCCACTCAGGTCAGACCAGGCAGCCCTCTGCTGTATATGTCTGGGGGAAGGGGAAGGACCTCGGATCAGGTCTTGTATGCTGCCTAGTTGGTGGCTCATTGTCTGAGAGATCTCAGGGGTCCAGGTTAGTTGAGACTGCTGGTCTTTCTATGGGGTTACCCTCCTCCTCAGCTTCTTTCAGCCTTTCCTTAATTCAACTACAGGGGTCCCTGACTTCAGTCCAATAGTTGGGCATAAGTTTCTGCATCTGTCTCTGTCAGCTGCTTGTTGGGCTTCTCAGAGGACAGCCATGCTAGACTCCTGTCTATAAGCACACCATAACATCAGTAATAGTGTCAGTCAGGCCTTGGAGCCTTCCCTTGAGATGGATCCAAAGTTAGGCTGGTCACTGGACCACCTTTCCTTCAGTCTCTTCTCCATTTTTGTCCCTGCAGTTCTTTTAGACAGGAACAATTCTGGGTCAGAGTTTTTGACTGTGGGATGGCAACCCCATCCCTCACTTGAAACCATGTCTTTCTACTGCAGGTGGGCTCTTCAAGTTCCTTCTCCCCACTGTTAGGCATTCATCTGAGGTCCCTCCCTTTGAGTCCTGAGAGTCTCTCATCTCCCAGGTCTCTGGTACTTTCTAGAGTACCCCCTACCTTCTACCCCATTCCCCCAGGCTGCACATTTCCATTTATTCTCCTGTCCCCCCCCCCATACCTGATTCTGTTTCTCTTTTCACCTCCCCCTCTACTCTCCCATCCAGGCTCCTCCCTCCCTCTTCTTCCTGTGATTGTTTACTTCCACCTCCCAAGTGGAATTAAAGCATCCTCTCTTGGGCCCTTCTGCTTGTTAACCTTCTTGAGTTCTGCATGTGTGCGTGTGTGCTGTCCATGCACATGCCTCTGTGTGTGTGTGTGTGTGTGTGTGTGTGTGTGAAATACTCTAGCTATTTCTTGAGGTTAGTGATAACCTTTAATTAATCCCAAGTGCACAGGAGCACACACACACACACACACACACACACTCACACACACACATACCCGCACACACACACCTAGCTGTTGTTAAGAGCAAGAGATAATCCCGGAAGGAAAGTGGGAAAAGACACATTCATGCCAAATATCATTCATTAAATGTTAATTTTTTTTTAAAAAAAGAGAGATAAACAATGTTTTAAACTGTTTTCTTTTCATAAAAAAAGGGTGTCTCCACAAGAAACACACATCACTGGTTGCACCACAAGGGTCATGATTCAAAGAGGTGGAATGTCAAAGTTTAGTCTGTATTTATTCATCTTTGGATTGTATATTCTCATTCCATAATAAACACATATTCTTTTTGTAATTTGAAAGATATGAAATGGGATAAAGTGAAAATTATTTTTTAAGTCAAAAAAACCTTGTATCAGATTTAAAAGATGGGAACATGAGCTATGACTAACAGAAATGTTCATGGATCGAAACAATGAGAAATGCAACTGAATGGAGAAGAGATATGGCTCAGCAATATGAGCTCTTCTCTCCTAGAAGGCCTGGATTCAGTGCCCTGCACCCTAAACTGTCTGCAACTCCAGTTCCGAAGAATTCAGTGTCCTCTTCTCACCTCCCTGTGTGGACCAGGCACACACACATGGTATAGAGATGTACATGTAGACTAAACACCCATATACTTAAAAATAATAAATAGATACAAATCTTGAGAAAGATAGAATACAGCCAAAATTTGAGTCTAGAAAAATTAAAAAATGTTTCATGTCCCTTCCTTTTGTTGTTGGCAAAAGAAAAAAGGGCTAGACAGGAAAATATTTATCACATATACTTGATGAATGGTTATGCCCGGGGTTTAAAACTTTATAAAATGGTTTATGTGTTTGAAACCATGAGCATTCATAGGAGATAAACATTACTATGTAAGTTTTCCAGATATAGAAACGGGCCCAGAGCTGTCACTGTCTTGGGCAAGGTTGTAAAATCAATGGCAGATATAGGAGTCAAATCTAGCTCTTTAGGATACAAGGTTCATATTTATTTCTTTGTGTTACTATTGTCAGAGCTCTATAATATACATCTATTTCACTGAAGTCACAAGACAAAAACCAAAAAAAAAAAAAAAGAAAGAAAAAAAGAAAAATGTTCCCCAAATGTTTCTTATCCCACAGAAGCTAGTGCATTTGTTTTTGCTAGTAATAAAATTCTCACATCTGCACTATTGCCATTAACTGAGCAAGCTCAAAAAGAGGGTACGTTCTTCTACCGTTCCCGATTCAGTTACAAAGCTAAATTCACAACTATCAAACTGTAAGCGTGGATCACCCTGTTGACACTCTTTCCCTCCATGACGTAGTATCCATTCAAATGGCTATCAGAAGAGATAGCGCTGTGGATATGCTTAGATGCACACAATAAAGAAGCCAGCCCATCACTTTTGCCTTGGATCCTTTGGGTTAATATTTAGCAAACTCCCTGTAGGATTGGAACTTTCCTTTGTTGTTTAGCCCTGCCTTTCTAGTCTACAGAGTGGTACCGGCTACTTGCCAGACTCATCCAGTGTTTGCTGAAGACATGAGTGGGAACACTCAGCCAGACAGGGGAGTGTGTAAAAGACAAATGGAATAAAAGTTGGAGTGGACAAATGGGTGATGGCTGAACAAGCAAGAGGGGGTGGGGGGTGGTGATAACAGGAGAGATGACAATGGCCTAGAAAGACTGTCCGGAAAGAACTGTGACTGGGCGTTCCTCTCCTCTTTGATGCTAAACACAAGTCCCTGACAGCATCTTGTCATTTAGCCCAAATCCAAATGAATGCTTTGCTTTCCTTACAAGGTAAGCAAATTGAATGAAGAAGAGACAGTCTCATCTCCCCAGGACAGTAAGGAAGGGGCTACTGGGAAATGTGTCTTATTAGCAAGCTCATGGGGGAAAATCTTCACACCACTTCTGTCTAAACTTGCTATGTGGCAGAGATTCCATCTAGACACATGGTATCCTAAGAAATTAGCTGATAGTGTTACCACAGTGTCAGTCTTCTCATTGGCAGGGAAACAATGACTTGACTCTTCCTGTTACATTGTTGCTTTGACTCTGTTGACCTGAAATAACTTAGAGAGAGCAGCAGCATATCCTATTAGACCATATAATCCAGTATGCCCAGAATGTACTAATTATGGGAAGTCCAGGTCATTTATTCTCTTAGTTTAGTTCTTTCTCAAGTTCTATCTACTTCATAATTACACAGCTAAATCCATGGTGATGTTTCTTTCATCTCCTTTTGTTTCTGTAGCAGGAGCATTATCCTGACTTGACACTGAGCATGTAAGTTTAGAAAGCAGCGTCTATATTCATTAGCCCTCTCCTTACCTCATCTCCTGCCTTTCCTATGGCTCTGTCTCCCCATGCTACCCCTGCTGCAGAAAATGTAGCTAAACTTGATATCGTTGGTTTGGGCTAATGTTCTGAGCACAATCCTTTATCCAGAAGCATATGAATCCATGGTTTTATGCCTTACTTATTATTTTTTTTTTTGCCTTATTTCTGTGCTATCAGAGCACTACACAATCCAGACTTTCCAGAAGTAACTACGTTTGACTCCTCTCATACTAAACACTAATACTGATCCTGTGTTGATAGATTTGTTTGTTTTGTACACTTAATATAAGTTGTATTGTATGCTTTATCGTCATGCATCTTGGTGTCTTTTATTTATCACGTTATCTTGAGACTTAGTCCTTTGTAGAATGTGTTGAGTTTAATGTTCCATTCTCTGCAACTCTTACATTTTGAAATTCATCTTCAAGTTAATAAACATTTGGGATATTTTCAATTTAGGTCTGTTATGAGCTAGTTATACTACTGTGAAACAAGTTTTGGTGTAGACATGTAGTTTTATTTTTATTGGGAATATACCTAGAAAACCAATTGTTAGATTGTGTGGTAACTTATTTAGTTATCTGAGTGCTGCCAGACTTCCAAAGTGGTTGCAATATTTTCTATAGCCTCTAGCAATGTTATAAAAGTCCCTGCTATATCTAAGGGAGGGAAATTGTGAGTTTCCTCATCCCTCTTAGCATGGGGACTGGTATTACCATTGTGAAAGTCTTGTTTAGGCAACTACATGGTTGAGATTTCATGGGTGCATTTCTACATCATATCTAGAAGAAATTATCTCATAGCATAAATCCTGTTCCTCTGGCTCTTACAGTCTTTCCATTTCTTTTTCTGCAATGTCCCCTGAGCCTTTGGTATAGGGTTGTGTTGTAGACACACTAATTGGGTCTACACAAGTTACCCAATCCCAAACAATCATCCCTAATCCCATGTACACATGGCCATTATGTGTCTAATGTTATTAATTAATTATACAAAAGAAGTCATGAATCTGAGAGAGAATAGTGGAAAGAAATTGAGGAAAGAGGTCAAGAGGAAATGATGTGAATACAATGTACCAGTATATGAATTTCTCAAAAAACTAAAAGAAAAACATCTAGTTTAGGTCCAGTGACATCATTCAGGGGGTAAAAGCACTTGCTTCTGAGCTTAAACCCTGAGTTCCATCCCTGATACCCACATGGTGGAAGGGGAAAATTGACTCCCACAAGCTGTGCTCTGATCTGCACACATACACACACAGAGACAGACAGACAGAGATTAAGCTCTAATTCACATTCCAACTAATATTGTTATTGTTTTTCAATAACAGCCATTTTATTATGATGTTATATCCAGCTAGGTTTCCTCTAATGATTAATAAGAACAAGTCTTTTCTTGTGTTTCCCAGCCATTATATATATATATATATATATATAT
>NW_022196904.1:161872421-161886320 GCF_008632895.1 Mastomys coucha | reverse complement strand
ATACATATATATATATATATATAAAATGTCCATTCCAATCATTTCTTTTAGAAAAATTACTTATAATAGGCCTTATTGAGTTGTAAAAGCAAATTATTATTATGGATTTGCAAATATTCTCTCTCATTGCATGATTTATCTTTTTATTTTCCCTTTAATAATATATTTAAAATATTTACATTGTTAGATCATGTTATTTACCAACTAAAATTTTTACTTATCATGAATTTTGTTTAAGAATTATTTGATTAATAAGGTTATACAATTTTTCTCCTGGAGACTTTAAAATTTGTATTCCCTTCCAATGTATTCATTATTACTGTGAACTATTTTTTTTTAATTCATCTGTTTTACGCTGGATATTCCATTGCCCCAACATTACTTGTTAAATACATAATCCTTAAATCCATTGGTTGAAAACAGTTTGAAAATTCATGGCATCTCACAAGGTTTGGGTGTTTTCATAGTATCTATGGAAAATTTTCAAAGTGCAGCCTATTCTGAAGGCACTCCCACCCCTAAGCCCAGGGATCCATCGGGACTGACCACTCAGTACTGTCTTTCACTCTCTGTATTGCTCTGTGTATCACCAGCTACTTGATTTCTAGCACAGACCATGATTTCCAGGTAAAGACACATGTGGTTTACAGCACGTTGTGTGTTTAAATCCTACCCATGCATGCACAAGTCCACTTTCATGCAAGCTTTCAGGAAGCCTTCCCTTCTGTTGTCTGTGGCTGGTCCTCCCATGTGTGTCCATGGTCTTCAGTCTGTCCCTAGGATAAATACCATTTCCTACCTTGCATTATACTTATTTCTGAAATATACCTTATAATTCCATTATGGAGTTTGATTTGTGTTTGGTTGACTTTTACTCTCTAGGCTTTTAATGAATGATACTACGCAGATATGTATCTCCCCACTATGACTTTAATGGCAAACTATTTGTTGACAGATTTGTACTATCTGAACCCAAATCCTAAGAACACACACACTCAAATCACCAAATCACCCATTCTTAGTGGGATGTTCCAACTACCTTTTTATCAAGAGGGGGTTATCCGGTCAGACGAAAGTGCATTTACATTTACCAGAAGGCCCGGAGCTTATCCTGCTTCCCTTGGGCTTGCGCTTTAGTTAGAACATAAAGATCAAAGGGTTTTGCTTTCCTGAAATGAACTGAAACACATTTCAGGACCTAAATGTGAAGAGCAATTGTATTTGTTTTTGAATTGTGAATGTGACCCAGTTATTCATTTGGATATTTTGAGACAGACACAAGGGAAATGTCAGAGTTACAGATGATTGTTAAGTAAAACCCTTGGCCAGTTAATACAGCTTGCTTCAAGTAGCCACATTTGAAACCACAATTTTTCTTTAGAACCTATGCTCATGTGATATTTTTTTTTCTAGAAATACCTTAATAACCTCTCCATAGAGCCAAGAACCCACCCACCCCCACTTCCTTTGCTCTTAAAATTGCTAACAGCTTAAGTGAGCACTCGCCCAGGAAGCATCAGGGATTTGCCAGGAGGGCGGGTCTTTTCAAAAGTGAGGTGGAAATTTAGGATTACAGAGGGAGACTTAAATGGGTTGATCTGGAGACAGACAAAAAGATCAGAGCAGGGAGGGAAGGATTATAGGAGAAAGAAAGGAAGAGATGAGGTGAAGAAGCCAGTAAAGTCTCTCCTCCTAGCTTAAAGAAGCTTTAGGCAATTATCGGAATGTTGAAGGGAATTATCTGGACCACACATCTGAATTGGGTGAGGTTCCTCCACTGTGGCTTGCACCGTAAACTTGCTCTCTTGTGCCATGAGTGGCTTACAGGTTGGAAAAAAAAATCAGTAAAATCTTCAAAGTCAGTCTGTCCACCAAAGCCATCGGGACCTTTTTACAGCTTTTCCATCTGCTTCCTAGTCTGTCTCTAGGGAAGCAAACTTTGGACATTTTGTTCACTGTTTGAACATGGGGCTCATTTTGTCAAATGGACAGAATGCACTTTGGTCCACAGTTTTAATGATTACTTTCATACAGTCTCCTTTGACAATAAAAATTAACTAAACAATTCATAGATATGTCTAGCTTTTTAATTAAATAAGGAGATCTGTGAAGATAATTCTTTTTTTTTTTTTTAAACTGGGAAGGGGTATGAAAAAATCTGATGAATCACTTATTTTTATATATCTTAATGCCAGTCAGGATCTTAAGACATGATTAAAAATAGAAACTACTAGGGTAGTCTGAATGTACATTAGAACCACTAAGGAAACAGAAGCCGGAAAAAAGAGTAGTACAAAATGTGTCTCCTAAGTAATGCAAATTCCCCACTTGTTGACTTCTGCCCAAGTTGCTTAAGTATATTAGTGTTTGAAGGCCACATGTTACTGGTTGTATTAGCACTGAGCATGAGGTTTTTAGATTCCCTTTATTATAAACAAACCTTCCTCATTACATTATTTAGAATCCATACATATGCGTGTGAGCACGCACACACACACTCACACATGCACATGCACGCGCGCTCTCACGCGTGCGCGCGCACACACACACACACACACAGATCCTGGAAGGAAAGTACTTTGTAGTACCTGAGGAAGCAGTAGAAGCCACAGGACTTTCATTGTTGCACTGGAGTGAAGTGGATTGCCCGCCTTTCATCTTTTATCTCTGAAACTGGACCCCCAGCATCAGCTTTGTTAAATCTGACACATCTTGACTTTGCCTTTTTTTTTTTTTTTTGAATTGCAAATTCTTCGGCCTGGTGGGTTTTAGCTTTCTCTGAGCCTACCCTACATTTCCACATTTTAAAGGAGCTTTAAGGAGTCTATTGTCAAGCACTTTAAAATACAATACGTGACAGTTGGGTTTCAGCAGGTTGAGCTGGATTTAGTCCCCTTTACCTCTACACAGAATATGCATTTATGAAAACAGAAATAAAAGGAAAGCAATAAGCATGGGGCTTGCATGGTACACAAGAATGCCTTTCTCTGCATGGTGAGTCAAGCAGAGAGCATGATCCAAAGCATGACCTGAGCCAGCTGCCTTTACTACTCTATTCTACTAGCAGTGTTAATTTTATTAATATGAGTTTACTTGGGGTAGAACTAATACATGTGCTTACAGCTCCGAGCAGAACCATTGGTCATTGAAACAGTTGGTGAATGACTTCATGGATAGACCATCTTAATATACACACCATTTCTTAAATGAATGTAACCTGTTCTCTGTGGGCTGAGAATGAAGACAATCACTCCAGTCTTATAGCTTTGACCATAGCAGGAAATCTGTATCCAAAAATCGTGCCTACAATTCATTCCTTGGCGCAGCAGAACTGTCAACTCTTAGCTTAGCTACTAAGGAGGTAAAATCCTTTGGTGATGTGAGGGTCATTGAAGTACAGCCTTATTACACTGAAATCCAATGTCTAAAAATTGTTCTTATTTTGGGCTTGTACCACAGTAAGAGCCAAGATTTTAAGCTCTATTAAAAACAAAACAAGCAAATCAAAAAGAGTTTATCTATTTATGTTCATTTAAAAAACTAATAGTGATATATTATTTTAAAATATCATACAGTTAATATGTTTGGAGTTATTTAAAATTAATATTAAAAACAGTTATTTTAAATAAAGGAGATGGGAAGGTAATAGTATATATGTGACATGAAAGTGCAAAGGGGAACTCTGGGAATGGAAGGGTAAATGTTGTAGGGGAATGGGGATGGGGGAGAATTGGGAAGGAAGATGACCCCAAATAAAGTATTCATGAAATGCTGAAATGAAACCTGTTACTGTCTATACTAATTAAAAAACAAGCAATGAAAAATAAAACTAAGGTATCATATACCATATAAATACTTCCTTAAATGTGTGAATATAATACTTACATGTCAATTACTTATGTAACTATATAAAACAATGATTAGAGCTACAAATACATCAGTGAAATCACTACACTATAAAGACTGTATATATATGTAATATGTACTTATATGTATGTAAGAAGAAAAATTACTGGAATTTTCTATTTTGCTTGTAAAATTTTTCTCTCTTAGTCTGAAGTTGTTTCAAAATAATGTCCTTCTGAAAATGTAATAGAAGCTGAGCGAGGTGGTGCATACCCTGTTGTCTCAGGACTCAGGACACAGAAGTAGGAACTAGTCTGGAGAATTTCCCTTTAATTGATAAGGTAATCTGAGACCTACATTGCTGGCCTATAGTAGGGACTCATTTATTTGATGACTATGTAAATGAATTGATATCAAATAGTGTCTCCCAACTTATTTTCTACTATTTTCCTCTAGTTGCTAAATATTTTTTGTCATAGGATAGCTTACTATATTCATCCTGGAGAAACATTTTAGACTAACATCTTGGGGGTATGAATTTTCCTCATGCCTAAAATTCCTTTATTCTGTATTTTCATCTCCGCTGACTAGAAAAGGGCAAGTCCAACATCAGAACCCGGAGCCTAGAAACTTGACGGAAGGTACTATCAAATTCATGGCAGGATCATGTCTCTGTTGCCTTTGAAAGCAATGTGTAGACTTTGAAGTCGGTATTTCTTTAGTCAATCTGTGAGAAGACTGGGATGAGACTAGGAAGAAAAGAAAGCAGGCATCAAGAAACTACCAGTGACAAAAAGGAGATGCAGAGAAAACCTGATCCAGACAGGAGCTTCTGCCAGTACAGGATCCAGGTGACCCTGCCTGTGATGCTAGCAACTCCAGAGCCAGAGGCTGGAAGAAGTAAGGTTTGAAGGCCAGCCTGGCTACATTCTCTGGTAAAACAGATTTTCAATAACAATGAAGGAAAAACTACCATGGCTGGCCAGATATTCTGGTAGCAAAGAGGAGCAGGAGGAGAAGGAACAGGAGGAAGAGGAGGAGCAGGAGGAGAAGCAGGAGGAGGAGGAAAAAGAGGAGGAAGAGGAAGAAGAGGAGGAGGAAGAAGAGGAAGAGGAGGAAGATGAAGAAGAGGGGGAGGAGGAGGAAGAAAAGGAGGAGGGGGAGAAAGAACGATTACAAGTTTGTCTTTCCCGTCTCTGTGGTCAAATGCTGTTGGAAGAATGTATCCTGAAGCCCCAGAATACATGTAAAGAGAATGGGCAGGCCACTTGTCAACAAGATGTGTATAATACATAGTTTCCCAAAGAATTAGTCCTAGCTAAATAGGGGTTGTTTTGGTGAGGACTCAATAGGTTGAGTGGCATGTCAAACAACAGAATATGAATAAGTATTCATATTACAGTTTATAGTTGTATAATCATTTATAATTATTGCCCAAATAATTTATAGCTCCCAAAGGTCTTCTGAGATACATTGGCATTATCTCCAGTTTATAAACAGAAAAATATAATTAATTACATTTGTATAATACAACTACAGCTTGCTTCTGACTCCAAAAGGAGTCATTGCTTTCCTAAAATGGAGAAATCACCTTATAGTATATTTCAGAGTCATTTTAGTACACACATACACACACACACACACACACACACACACACATACACACAGAGAGAGACATAAATATATATTAGAATAAACATGTACTATTTAAAATCTGCTTTTCAGACTAGATATCTTCAGTCTAGACCTGATTTATTTGCCCTCATCAAAAACATTTTCACTAGCCCTCTGGTGAATGGGGAAATTTTTTTTCCAATCCCAACCCTTTCCAACGCATCCCAGTCCTGTCTACTCTACAGTTAGTAATGCTGTGCTCCCTGTTACATTGGGATCAGCAACAGTTTGAGGGGAGAGGTCGGAGGGAGAGACTTCTTGGAGAAGTCTAGAGGTCCTCAAATTGGTCTAGCAGTGGCCTGGCCCATCCTTCACCTCTCATGTACTGGTGTTTCTTGCTTCAGAAACTCTACAGCAAGGGGCATTTTCTTCTCTTCAATGGCCACTCTTGATGAGACAGAAGCAGATTTTCTCTTGTTAACTCACTTCATTCTCTCCTTCATCAAAATAACCAAATAATTCCTTGACACCCCAAAATGCTAGCCTGGGCCAGTGTATGCTAGCTAAAATTAGTCTGAATCAAGCATTTGGTTTACAAATACATTAATAAAAATAGAACAATTAAGTAAATTTCAGAAAATAAAAATGTTCATTTAGTGCCGTGCAGTGGTGGTGGTGCACGCCTTTAATCCCAGCACCTGGGAGGCAGAGGCAGGTGGACTTCTGAGTTCGAGGCCATCCTGGTCTACAGAGTGAGTTCCAGGATAGCCAGGGCTATACAGAAAAACCCTGTCTCGAACCCCCCCAAAAATGTTCATTTAATCTTCACAATAATTGGTTGCTTAAGTTTATATTGCATATCTACTAATATATTTATATAAATAGTGCACTAGTCAGTAAAAATATATTGAATTATTCATACATTTTTATACCTAAAAACATACATGTTATACATAAGCATATATGCAAATACATTGAAATATTCTGTATAACATATGATTTATATGTGTTGTTTTATGTTAATATATAAAATACATACTTATCTATAAGCATGTATTATATAATCTATAAGATATGTATTAACAATAATACATGGCTATATAATACTTCAACATAAAAATAATTTTCAAACAATATATGGCTCATTTAAATATATTAGATTTGTGTATATTTGTGGTACTGGAGATTGAACCTAAGCACTCTCTCGGAGCTGTAGCTCTAGAGCATTTTTTCACATTTAAAAAGTATTCAACACAGGGGTTTATTAAGTTACCCATCTTGCATTGCTCCTCTTGTCTCAGTATCCCTGGAATTTCAGGAGCAAACCTAAGGCCTCCCAAATAGCAGATAAGTACTCCAGCAGTGAGATGTCTCCCCAGTGCCTATTTAAACATTTAAAATCATATGTCTCGATGCAGCATTCACTCTGTTTCAACCAATCTGCTAAAATTGTACTCACTGCTTCCAAAAATACACCGGTCTCTCCAACCCAACCAGCAACGAAGGCAAGCATCTCATTCGAGCCTGCTTCAGAAAGGAAAACAGGCCCTCTGTGACAACTATAAACTACAGGGGAGAAAACAAAATAGAAGTACTCTTTGGAAGAGATAGGGAAGTTCTAGCTATAGGCCTCTTTGTGCCTACAGTAAATAATTTTTAGTTAAGGCAATGCATAGATGAGTGGTTGGATCGTGGTTAGTTTACTATATTAAATCACTAAGGACAAAATGCACTTTTGTAATTTTACAGAGTATGGGTTGCATGATGCAAAGGAAAAAAATGGGAAGATTCTAAAACTTCAGGATGATAGAGCTTTCCATTGTATGTTGTTCTTTACTCGAAACACTCTAGCAATTCACGATTTTGGCCTTATTTGGCGATATCTCTCATTCTTGCCAAGTATGTGTGGTATTTTGGGGATGTGGACAGAGATCCACAGGAACTTGGCTGAGCCCTCCAGATGTATTTTTACCTCCAGTGGCAAACAACCAGGGTTCTAACTTGCTCCGCCATGTAGCACTTACCATTGGAACCACAGGAGGCCCGCTTAGTGTGGTCCTTCGTGAACTGAAATTAGAATTCAGTCATCTGCCTTGTAGGCTTGGATTTCTTCTCTTCGAGATCCATGAAAGGACATCACGGAATCTAAAGTAGAACAGTGCCTGGGAACTACAACTCTTGCTTAACAAAAGCGGAAAACTTAGTCCAGTGGGAAGATGGGATGAGAAACCTACGATGCCATTAGAAAGGGCGCTCGAGCAGGCAAGTCTGGTCTTCTCAACTGAATGCTGATGCAACTGCCCGAAGTTCACAATGTCTCCACCACACATCCCAAGATCCCAATGTATGATGCAATGCTTCACATGCGAATGTGGGATTTAGTTTTCTTTTTCCTTTAATAAAGGCATAAGTGCTTGGGCCACTCTAGAAATGGGTAGGACAGTATCATTGACTCCACTGTCTGTCACCTGCCAGTCTCATCTCATGAACAGTGGGTCTAAGACCACATAGAAGACAGCATGTGCTGTAGAATAATCCAGTGCTACTTGAATCTGCTTTCACTTCCCCTTACCCTCAAACAATTGGAGGACAGGGGAAGGAGGGCGGGCTCACTGATCATGAGTACACACTGCTTTTGTGGAGGATCCAGGTGACCCACACGATGGTTCACAACCGTCTATAACTCTATTCCAGAAGATCTGACACTGTCTTCTGGGCTCTATGGGCATCAGAAATAGATATAAGTGCATATCCGTACATGTGGGCACTCACACATACACCCAAAAATAAGAATAAATAAATGTAAAATTTATTAGAGAATGAGAGATTCATGGATAATAGTGATTGAGTCTTGGTTTTGTGGGTTTCTCTCTCTCTCTCTCTCTCTCTCTCTCTCTCTCTCTCTGTCTCTCTCTCTCTCTCTCTCTCTTTGCTTGTTTGTTGTTTTGATTTTGTGTGTATTTCTCATGTTGTAGCTTCAACTGGCATCAAATGCTCTTGTCTGCGTACAGGGATCATGAGCGTACATCACCGTGATCACCAGCTCTAAGTTGATCTTTTACATGTTCATAAAGAATAGGCATGGTACAAAAACTACTGACACATACGGACAGCCTTCCTCTCATGCTTGCCTCTATTAGTATTATTGAAATTTCAAATTTACACAGAAAAGAAACTGAGAGCAAAAGAGAAAATGGCACAAACTGTTTTATTTAATACATGTGACAGTCAAGTAATAATGGGTTCATTATCAGACATAATAATATTGCAACTACCAATGCTTGAAATAAATTGCTTATTTTACTAAAAGTAGCTCATAATAAAATAAAACAAAATTCAGAACCCAAACTAGCCATACTGAACTATGTGGGTTATTTACTTTGGAGGAGTACACCAGCTTTTTCCTAACTCCTTAGTTACTTTGGATAACTTGCCCAGGACTTGCTGTTCCCACATTTCCATTGCTAGCACTTGGCATCCAGCTCATCCTTTCTGGAATAGAAACCCTTCCTAATTACGCAGCTCTCACTGATTCCCCCTCTCTGGAACTCCACTCTGTGTATTGCTGGCATCCTTTCATAAATGTTATATTCCGTGTGTTTTGATCAAGTCCACCCCTCATTCCCTCCTCTCTTCTTCCTCTCTATTCCCAACATCACTTTCCCCTTCTAAATTATTGTGTTCTGCCTTAAAAACAAACAAAAACCTCACTGAGGCTAGTTGGTGCTGCCTGTGTGTGAATGGTTATGGGACCATCTACTCAAGCATGTGTAGCCACGCAGGGCTCGCATCCCTGAAGAAAACTGACTCTACCTCCCCCAGCAGCCAAGCCATGACTTGCCATAGCTTCTCAGTCAGGGATGGGACCTCATGAGTCACTTCTGAATCTGCACCAGGATTTTTTTGCTAGCATGATTTTTTTTTTGCAAGTACTTTTGCATACAATGCTAGCCACTGTGAGTTCATGTGTCCAACTGTGCTCTATCATACCTGCCAATATTGTGCTGCTGCGCACGTCTCCTTCTGACTCCTAGAATCTTTCCACATCATTTTCCATGACTATCCAAACCTTGTGGGAAAGGTGTGTGACATAGATATTCCATTTAGAGCTGAGCTAGTCCCTTATTCTCTATATGTTGGCTGGTTGTGGGTCTCTGTATTAATCACCAACTTCCGAATGAGAAGCCTCTCTAATCAGGTTGGGAAAGGCACCAACTTATCATTATAAAGATGAGAACTTATGGGGATGTTCACTATTATGTCCATTTAGCAGAATACTAGTAGTAAATTTTTCTCTAGGGCCCATGACTAAGAAGCCAAGGGTTTTTGTCCTAGTTAAGAGTGCCAGGCATGTGTTCAGTCTTGAGAGATGGGCCCTAAATCCAGTCCAAAAGTGGTTGGTTACTCCCAGACCTTATGCAGCACTATTTCCTCAGTAGACCTGTATTACCAGATAACATGTTATTGTAGTTCACAAGGTTCAAACTGGGTATGACAGTTGACTGCTGGCATTCTTCATATATCATTTGTTATTAATTTCTTATGTCTCCTTGGGTCTTCTTCCCGTGGTAAGTGAATTATCTGCCAAAGCACTTAGACTCTCTATGAGCATGAGACTCTCAGTATTTGGATGAAGTGGCACAAGGCTACCTCAGGAACATTTCTCTCCAGGTATATGAAATGAAAAGGTTTCATATCTACTTTGTACTGTTTCAGAAAGAATAAAAGCAGACCCAGTATATCCATTGTATCATATTTGTCTTGAGGAGAAAAAGAGTTCACCATTATACCCACCATAATATGTACTTTGTTGCTTAGCTCTGCTCTTAATAAAAATATAGTTAGAGGGACCTCTTATCCTTTCTGTCTTTAAATACACACAGGCACCAGTGGGAAAGGAACCACACCACACATATTCACCTGTTCCAGTCAATAGTCTAAATGTAAGCACTTACCAGACCAAGAACCAAAAAATGAAGGAAAGTACTGGTTAGTGAACCTTGGATATACCGTTCAGAGATCAAAGGGACCAATGAACAAGGATCAAAGTGTGCGAGGGGGTCAGAATGTCACACTCTTGCAACGTGAAGTTTCCCACGATGTGGAATAGCTTCATTAGAACCACTCTGTTCAGCAGTTGCAAAGAGTGTGGGGAGGGAGGGATCTATGAAACGGTGAATTGGAACTCCTTGCATCTAAGCCAGCCATTTCAGCACCTTTGCCTCCTTTCAGGGAAGATGGAGTTTTGGAGAAGGCCAACCTTTGCTACAGGTATGACTCTTTAGTGATGGTCACAAAAGCACTTTGTCAAAGCAGCTGTCCAACCACTGTTCCATTAACTTGGGTTTACCAAAGTTCTCGTGTGTTGTGGGGCTTGCTCACTACAAGAGAAATAATTTCCCTGCTACTTCATTAGACATTAGAAATTTAGAGAGGAAAAAAAAACATTCCTGAAAGCAATAACTCCCCAATTCACAGAAATGCAGAAATTGACGTGGCGGTCTTGAGGTCTGGGAGGTACATTACAGCTTTTACCACGGTTTCACACATTCATTAGCTCATCAAAATCTTATTTAGCCTCAGTTGAGGAAACTTCCACCAAGACACTGAGTTGGTAATAGAGTAAGGACTTGTAGCCTGGTTACTTGAGTGCAAAAAACCCTCTTTTCTTGCACTTTTATTTGTGTGTGTGTGTGTGTGTGTGTGTGTGTGTGTGTGTGTGTGTATACAGGTATGAGCAAGTCCTAGCAGAAGATAGAAGAGGGTGTCAGGTCCCCTAAAAATAAAATTATTTGTCATTTTCTGTTCCTCTACAAGAGTAGCAATTGCTCTTGATGACTTAGCCATCTCCCCAGCCCTACATAATAAAAGTTTCTACACACGGTATATCATAACATTTGAAACTGCAAGGGAAAAGTAAGTTTGGTGATATTGCTGAACACAAACATTAAGGAATGTAGGCAGGAACAACATCTCCACGAAGAAAGTAGAATGTTTGGTGCTTGGATCTGAGCAATGAAATCCAGTAAGACCATGGTAGGGATGCATCAATCATTATGTGTATGCACATCTTTAAATTTTTGGCGCTGTGTTTACCAAGCATCGCCTTCTGCTAATACATTCCTTTCCCTAGAGTGTGAAGAGCTTACCAGACTTCTACTGGTGCTATTTGTAATTTCGTTCCAAATATGATTTCCTGAGAGGAACTCAAGTCAGTAATTCCCCCTACAAGTTATCAGTTAGAGTTGACTTCTCCTTGTAATTTAATTTTACTGTCAAGTTTAGGAGGAATCTAGCCATCACTCGCCAGGGTTCATGATTTTGAGTAGTCTGCTTTTTAAACTTTGTCTATCCTTTTTCCTTACGAACTTATTTTAAGCTTCTTTGCTTAGGATACCCCTGGTTTCTTCCTCTACAGATGGGTTTGCACTGTAAAGATTCTAAATTTGAGTTTTCCTTCTGTGATGGCTGGTCCTGGTTGTGAACTTGACTATATCTGGAATGAACTACAGTCCAGAAATGAAGAGCACCCCTGAGACCTGGATCTGAAGGCAGGAAGACAACATGCCTTTGATCTAGATATTAAGGCTGGAAGACAGCATTTTGATTCAGACCTTGAGGTAGAATGACACACACCTTTAATCCAGATCTTGAAGCACACCTTTAATCTGGGCCGTACCTTCTGCTGGAAGCTGATATAAGGATAGTGACACAGAAAGGGTGCACTCATCCTTAGTCTGCTTGCCCTTACTTTACTAGCACTTCCTTTTCTTCACTGGCATTAGAACCTACTTCTTCCTGGATTCCAGCTTATCCAGAAGACCAGCTGAGACATCCAGCCTCATAGGACTGAGCAACTCCTATATTCTTGGACTTGCCATTAAGTTGGCCATTGTTGGACTGATTGAACTGTAGCCTGTAGTCATTCCAATAAATTCCTTCACATACACACACATGCATATATGTATACATATGAATATCTATGTACATATATACACATGTATATATTTATATGATATATATATATATATATATTAGAGAGAGAGGAGAGAGAGAGAGAGAGGGAGAGAGAGAGAGAGAAAGGAGAAAGAGAAAGATTCATTCCAGAAGTTCTGTGACCCTAGAGAACCCTAATACATCTTCATTTTAGAATCTCACAGTATAAAATTTTGCTAGCTTTTAAAAATATTTTTACAAATAGCTATTTATATTCCTTTTTCTCACTCTTCCATTCTCCTATGTGTTGATCAATCTTTCTCATTTAGCTTTAAAACAAACTTGCTCAAAATTGGGGCTGGACATCTGGCCCAGTGGTTAAGAACACTTGTTATGAGTTCAGTTTCCAACACTCACATGGTGACTCACAGACATCCATAACTCTAGTTCCAAGGAGTGAGATGCTCTTGTGAACTCTGAAGGTACCAGGTCTGCATGTGATACAAAAGCACGTATGAAAGCAAAACACTCATACACACACACACACACACACATATACAAATAAATCTAAAAGAAGAATTCTTGGACATTAAAGCCCTTTCAGGGGCTGAATTTGTGGCATGTGATTTTTAATACATTAATCTTTCACTCTCTCTGGCTACTGTTGGTTTTGAAACAGCCTTAAATATTCCAAAATTTAATAAAAAGAATTTGAAGCTTAGTGGTAGCAGTGGGAGTGAAAGCCAGGGCACTCCACGACTTACATGAGTAATAATGAAGGAAACCAGATTGAAAGACTAGAGTTACTGACCAGCACGAGGGGTGATACAGACAGGAGAAGCACAGTTTCCCAGAGGTAGTTAGCCCTTGGTGACCAAGGAACAGTTCAGGCAGTTGACGGACAGCTCCCAACACCAGAAACACAGGAAATGAAGTGTTTCATGTGTTTCTGCCTTCAGATCCCAAGTTTGTACATTGGAGCTAAAATGAAACGAGAAGCTGTTAGACTCCTGAGTAAAGGCAGAGCCATTGATGTGACTGGGACCCTAGAAAGACAGTTATTCCAAATGGCTAGCCAGCTGACCTCACTGAATGAACAAATTCTGAAGAATCTCCTGGGATTCAACTTCTGAGAACTGCAGAGATGGACTTCTGCCTCCCATTGTGGCAACTATGGGGCCCCCATCATGGACGCTGTGGATGGAGGCCATGTATCCTTCTATTTCCTTCTTTCTAACAGATTATTGGTACACATGAGTGTTTACTGCTTGTAGGTGTGTATGCCACAGGTGTGTCATGTGTACCAGAGAGAGCACAAGATCCCCTGGAAGTAGAGTAACAAGCAGTGATGATTAGCCATGTGGGTACTGGGATCCAAGCACAAGTCTCTGCAAGAGTAGTAAATGTTCTTAACTGTTTAGCTATCTCCCTAGTCCTGATGTTTCCATTAATATTAGGTGTGTTCTCCTCCTCCTCCTCCTCCTCCTCCTCCTCCTCCTCCTC
>NW_022196904.1:161835052-161872357 GCF_008632895.1 Mastomys coucha | reverse complement strand
CTTCCTCCTCCTCCTCCTCCTCTTCCTCCTCCTCTTCTTCCTCCTCCTCTTCCTCCCCCTCCTCTTCTTCCTCCTCTCTCTTCTTTTTCTCCTCCCCCTTCTCTCCTCTGGTTTTAGTTTAGTATCTTCAGTTGGAATCTCTGCTTATGGTGGGATGTTTGGTCCAGTTCTTCCTGTGCACATACATATAGCACGTGTCATTACAATGTTTCTTTTTGTCAATGATTTTCTTCATGCTTCACTTTCCCTGGTCATGAACTCTGGGGCAGCGTCTATTAACACTTTAAGGATCTGAAAACAACCTTCTGGTGTCGCTGTGGCAGATGATAGATAGGATGGGGGTGATGGCTCAACCTGCTTTGGATCTATCTGCAGGTAGAAGTCCAGGATACCCCTAGCTCTCTATAATGCTTCCTAAGGATGGGGAAAGCAAGAAGATATGGTGGAAGCGATATGAGATTTCATGTCCTAGCATAAGGTGATGCACATAAGGACAGCATATGGATCCCCCCTCCTTTGTTCCTTGCCATGGAACAATGAATGCCAGCTGCCTCAGCTGGAAGCGGTTAGTCCAGGAAGTTCGACTGTCCCTAGAAATTCCCTGTGGACCTGCATGACTTGTCTGTGACTAGCTATGTTTTTTCTGTCCTTTGTTTAATTCTTAATTTACAATTATCCTATACTTTAAAATGCATTTTATTTTCCTTTGAATTATTTCATGTATTTTAATGTCAAATGTTTAACAGTCCTGTTTTATCTTTAGGACTTAATAACATTTCACTTTTGTTAAATTTTTTAACTTAAAACTTTTTTCAAAATATTTTGAATTTTTAATTCATCTAAATCTCTTTCTTTCTAGCTATGTTGTCTACATTTTTGAGTCTCAATTGTTTTATTTCTTCCTCATTCGCTTATTTAGCAAATGCTTATTAATTTCTTATTTGGTATTAGAAAACATTATTTTATATATCTTTGTATATATTAGGACTAAGTTGTCTTAGATACAATCTACTCCCTTCCCCCCAAAATATTCTGTTCTTATTCAATAATACCTACATCTTACATAAATATTAATGTTTTATCCTAAAGAATCATTGATCAATACTTTTCACCCTGTGTTATAAGTAATAAATTCACTTTAGTTTTCTATGAACTGTCCCACTGGTACATGAGGCTCTGAGAATGTACATATCTGCACATTTTATAATTCCTGTTTGAATTTGGCATATATTTTATGCATTACTAGAAACTCTATAACTATTCCTTTGATTTTCTTCCTGGCTTCTACCAGAGGAACTGTTTCCCAGATGAACCAAGAGTGGACAGCAGCAATGAGTTAGCATATCTTGGACATGTGCCTCAGAAACAGCATGGCCAGTATGCATCACAGACAACCCTTCCCCCAGCATGTTGGGCTTCTTAGATGAATACCAGGCTTCTTAGAAACTGGAATTGCGTTTCTTAATCATTCATTCATTCATTCAACAAGTGTTTCATAAGTCCTTTTTTTTTTTGTAGTTTCAATAAGAGTGATATCAGATTTCTTCCTTGTAGATATGTTCTTGTGTTTTGGTAAATCTCAGATCAAACTATTTACTTCTCTGCCTTTACTGTGTGCAGAACTGCTACAGAATTTGATTTCTCACTCTCATCTTAGTCTATTCCACATTCTTTATGGAAAGCCCTTCTGCCATATTTTGGAATCTTGTCTAAGTAATCAGACACGTGATTTCCAGATTTCCTGTTGGAATTATCATCTCTGCTCTGCTTAGGAATTTATCCTCTCTTGAAGAGCAGAGCATTGGGCCTGTCTCATCAGGCAATGTGGCCACAGTGATGAAAACTGCTTCAGAAAGAAGCCAAATGTGACACTTTCTCTTAACAGGCCCCCCTTTTTAGTTTCTATATTTTCTTCTGGGTTAGTGTTGAATCTCAAATGGAATTAGCAAGCTTTGTAAGTCCCCTTGATGACTTCCATAGATGACCCTCTAAGTGAACAGTTCTCACCTGTGTGCCTGAGGCTTTGATCATCTCCGGCTATAAGACTTTGCTTTATGTATAAAACGCTCCTCCCACTACCCTGAACTGTCACTCTCCACAAGACAATGCACAGTTGGTTGGCAACTGCCAGCAAATGACACCAATTGCCACCAAACTTCTAACTCCTCAGGACAGCTACCAGATTGAAAGAACATCACTCCCCTCTCCAAGCCTCTAGCTCCTGTGGCAAGGACGGTCTACACTGGTTCATCATAAGCTCAATATGTTTAAAATGTGAGGGTGGCATAAAAGGAGGTTGATTTGGACTCAGATAATTGATATAAGTATTCCTAGCAATCTACTGAGAGAGTTTGAAGAAAACAATAAAAATAAGAAGAATGCCTTATGCCTTAATACTTTGTCATCAGTTATTTCAAAGTTTATCTGAGAAATACTTCTCTAAAAACTCTTCACTTAACAGAACTACTGTGCATCCAATAAGAGCTGAATTGATGCTTTGTTTGAAGAATCCCCAGGCATGCAATGTTGTTAGAAAGTTTTGACTAACTTACAAAAAGTAAAGTCTACTAAATTCAAACATGTTTTAGGGGATTCAAATATAACAAAATCATCAACATACATTGATCATTAATAAAAGGCCCAGGTCATTCAACTAGTAGCTATAATTGAAAATCAGCAATAGGATTTTAATTGTGCAATAATGGGATTTTAATTATGGTACTAGTTATTTTTTATTGGATTTATTTATATTTACATGAATATCAAATATTAAAGAGGCAATGTATTTAAGTTTGCTATGTGAAAATGTCATCTGGTTATCTCAAAGCTCAAAAAAAGCAGTCTTACTTCTGTTGTATTTTCTCAATGATTATTTTGGGAAAATATTCTCTTACTTTTGAGGATAACCCTTAATATTTTTGTAAGATAGGCTTGAGAGAATCGTGACAATGAGTCACACATCTAAACTAGCCCTATTGGATGTTTTGTGACAAAAGGTTATATGATCATATTTAGAAATATAGCTGACCAGGAATGGAGAGGTGACTCAGCAGCAGAGACAGTTCTGCTCTTGGAGAGAACCTGAGTTCATTTCAAACATCTATATTGAGCTGTACAAACCACCTGTAACTCCAGCTCCAGGGGATCCAACACCCTTTTCTGTACTGTGTACATGTATTCACATGCATACACACACATATTCACATAATAAAAACAAATCATAAAAGAATAGTTGCCTGTCAAGCAATATGGGGCAAGGGGTGCTGACACCCAAGTATTAAAAATTATGATCATATCTTTTGTTGCCCCAAAACTTAACTATTAGGAACTACTGGTGACTGAAAGCCTTACTAATAGACACATATTCTGTACATTACATGTATTATATACAGGGAGAAAAATACGAGAGAATTTAAAGAATTTATTTTTTACACTTTAGATAAGAGTCTCATATAGCCCAACCTAGCCCCAACTCATTTTGTAGGGAAGGGTGACCTTGAACTTCTGACCCTCTTGCCCTTACCTCTCAAGTACTAAGATTATTGGCTCTACCACTACATCTAACACAGCTTATGAAGATCAGTAAATCATGCTAACAAGCATTCTACCAGCTAAGCTATACTTTTAGCCCCAGAGATATAGACTTTTTACTGTGATAAGAAATTTTTTTGAGAGAGATCAATTGCTTGGGACATGATTAGCATCACAGACTGTTTCCAGATAACATAACCCTGAAATAACATCAGCAATACTTAGTGCCTATAAAATTATCACAGAGGTAGCATGTACTGCAGTTAATTTGATAGTTATGATCAATGCTATCTACCACATGCAGTGCTGTATATTGTCTATATTTGTTTAAATTTTAATTTTTTATACTAGATATAGTTCTATTTTGTATTGAAGATATGTGACAGAATAGACTATTTCTACCTGTATTTTATATATTCAAGAAATATTGTCTTCTTTAACTTTTAAACTATTTCTGGATTTTGCAATCCACCTGTAAACTTTTCCAAATCTGCACAAAGCTTTGAAAGCCAAATTCTTGTATTAATGGACCCACACAGTTCATTCCTGTGTTATCCAAGGGACAATTGTACATGAAATTTTATCTCAGGGATACAGTAAGTTTAACTTAACATTTCAATCTCAAAACTAAGTTTTGTAGATGTATAACCGATAGCTTTAATATGTCCTTGTTTAGAGATTAGTATATATTGTATTTTTGTGAATGTATTGTCTTCTTTTACATAATTATAGGTCAAGTATACATTGAATCCAATAAATGCTGAATTATTTTTCACTCATTACTAAGATTTAACCTCTGAACCTCAATACAAAATTACTTAGATATTCATTCATTAAATATTGAATCTTGAAAGTTTTATAACAAAATTCAGAACAAATGAACTTCCACAATGTGGAACATACCTCACCAGAATTCAGGAGCTGGGTTCTAGTCCTGGCTTTTCTGACCTAATTACTGGGTAAGCAACTTAACAGTTCAAATGTCAATTTCCTCAATCCTACCTCGAAGTTTGCATCAGATTAAAGTTTCTTTTGCAGTGTGCAATGTGACTATGTCTTCCCATCGCCATGAAGAATGAGACAATTGACATAGAAAATGAGGCTTGTCCATGGCCTCTCGGGCATGTGCTAGGTCACCACAGGGGTGAGTGGTGAAGTAGCTGCTCATTTACCGGCCACCACAGATTAGAGAGAGGAGAGAGAGAGCCTGGTGTCCCCATTACCTTCAGGGGCACATGCTTAATTATCTAACTTGGTTCAGGGCATACCTCTGATGACAAACCTCTTCAAATTTCAATCATTTTCCAAGGAAGTCAACACAGTGGGGTTCTGAAGATATCCACTGAAGGTCCAAATTGTAGAACTGAAGAATGACCTTTGTTTGTTTGTTGTTTGTTTGTTCTTCCATTGTTTTCTATACAATAGATTTTGATCATATTGCTGCTCCCTCCAATTTCTCCAAGAGCCTTCCTATCTCCCTACCCATCCAATATCATGTTCTTTCCTTCTCAAAACAAAACAAATAAACAAACAACCACAACAACAAAAATCTAAACCAAAACAAAGGGGAAAAAATGAAGTTTGTTTTGCACTGGACAACTACCCCGAGCATGAAACCTGCCCTAGATTATGGCTGACATATCCAGTGTCACTCCAATGGAGAAAATTCTTATTTTGCCTTCTTCCCAGAAGATATTTAACTATATCTTATTAATACACATCGATTACATTTGGAAAATAGAAATAATAACTTAGGACATAGCTGTACTCTCTTCTGCATCAGTGAAGTAGGCTTTGGATGTCATTGCCCCTTGTGACCTGAATGATGTACAGATTCGACTGAACCACATGAGGATATATGAAAAGGATGGGAAATATTTTGACTAGCATTTGAGGGCAAGTTAAATTGTAAAATGGATTTAGGATCATCATCAATATCTTGTTCCAAGCATTTTCCCTACAAGTGTGTCTCCAAAAGCTTAGCTTAGGCAGGCTCAGGAACTCAAATGGTAACCTTTTCAGAGTTCAAACTTCAGTCTCCTGAAATGAAACTCACAGCTTAGGGAAAAGGAGAGACCAAGGGTCTGGAGAGATGAACTCGTTGACCTGGGAGAGTTCAGTTCCCTGCACTCATCCACAGGATCGCTCACAGCCACCCCAACCTCCAGTCCATCCGGACCCAACACCTCTGACTTCCCAAGCACCAGGCGTTCACACATTCACACAGTGATCGTACATGCATGTAGCAAAACACTCCTACACATAAAAGTAGCCCACGCCAAAAGTCACAAGATTGTGTCTGAAAATGTGTGGCTTTGGACCACGGTAGTGTCTACGAAGAAATTCTTCCTGTCAGATCCATAGCTGGACTGCTGTCTTCCGGGGCCATTTGCATCTCTGTATAAACGGGTGTACATACCATACCCACTTACTCAGCCCCAGTTCTCTTAAACTGAGGCGTTTAAGTTATGCTAGACCATATAGACATTTCTTATTTTATAGACAGTTGCTAGTTACGGTTTTAAAAATAGTCCGTACACGTGTAAGCTATAATTCTTCTGTCATCTGATGAAAGGATGGTGGTACAGGAGAGCAACCCTACCAGCTGGGAAACAAGCCTTGGTACTTTCAGAAATTTAGATTCTTAGGAAAACACAAGTGCCTAGGTGTCCTGAAGTATGCCTTTGTGCCCTGGAGTTTGGAGGGTCTTTAGAAGTGAGGTAAGTCAGTGCAACCAGAGGTCTCTCCTATGTGCCTCTGTCTCCAGTCTCGGTGGGTTTTGTTTTGTTTAGTTTTGTTTCTCTACCTCTGCCTTCTTTGACTCTGGCATTGCCCTTCTATCTGCTTTCCTCTGTCTACAAAATTAGAGGGAGAAAAATAAAATACATGCATTCCGGGTGACTTCCTGGTGAGACCCCACATGGTGCTCCTCCCCCGTCACCCCCATGCAAGGACCTGAATCACAAGCAAAGCCTACTTTAACTGGCTCTAAAAAAAAAAGAAAAAAAAATCTGTAGTTCACAGTGGGTGTTCTGGCAGCTTTCTCCGCCTCTAATTTGACATTCAATTGTTTTGTTATGTTTTAAAGGAAAATAGGCCTTGCTGGCATGAAACCTCAGGTCGATTAAAAGCATAAGATATCCATACCATCTATTTCTAAAAGGGACATTTTCCCACTAGAGTCTCTTTTTAAATGTCCCATTTTGAATATTCAGTGAAACACTTAGAAATCATGGTTCCAGGAAATCTTCATGGGCCCTTCCTGCTTCTGCCAAACATGCAGGAAGTGGTTCAGAGACATACACGCTTTGCTCTGGAAGACCATCTCTCCTGGGAGAAAGCCAGGGTTGGGGTGGGTGGGGTGTGGGTGGCTAAGGGGTAGTTTCTACAGTGATTTTTTTCTTTGACTTTCAGCCTTGGAAATTAGCCTTGTTCTAGTTGCCCTTAGCCAAAGCTAAATTTTTGCTTTTTATCAGTTCATAATTATGTACTCCTTACAAACTGAATGATATTCCTTGTTTTAGTATTTATTAAACATCCCCTTAGAAGGCATACATAAGTGACATCTTATATCTTGCAGTTAAAAAAATAAACATGTTATTACATACATTCATTTTAGTTAAAAAATAGCTATTTTATTTTTACCATTTTGGTTTATGATCTGGGCTACTTTTGCGGAATGTAAAATGACCTTATAAGTATAATTATATATTTTATATATATGAATATATATATATTTCATGTAATTATATAAATATATATACTGACTATATGTATATAGTCTTGACTAAGACAAAACATATAATTATGAATAAGTTATATACTTTAAATACAGCTTTTTTACCCTATAGAAAAGCTTATTCTGATGTCTATGATCTCTACTTCCTACAATTCATTACTATAAGAAACTCCCTTGCATTTTGTGTGAAATCAACACAGTGGCTTGCCTTTAGTAAATACATTGAGGAGCTCTCCTTGTCATATGAGCTGAAGAAAAGAAGATGGCTCCTGGCTTGTTAGATGACTGCCTTGATGAGTGAGCTTGTGTGAGGAGGCAATGACTAAAGGCAGCCATCATCCACCCCCAAGAGCTGAATCCTAAAATCCTACTGAGCTCGAGGGTGGATCCTGCCTCGGATGCACCTTGGGAGGACCACGACACTGCTGCAGGGAACTGGAGTGCTGCTTTCTGAAGAGAGCTAAGGTAAGAGTCCATTTGAGGCCAATTCCACACAGATATAGTTCCACGCAAGTGGTTAATGTTCCCCACTCACAGGAAGATTATTAATGTGTGTGACAACAGATGACTGAGAAGTCTCTCTCTGTCTATGTCTCTCTCTGTCTCTGTCTCTCTGTCTCTCTGTCTCTGTCTCTGTCTCTCTCTGTCTATGTCTCTCTGTCTATCTCTGTCTCTCTGTCTCTCTTTCTCTCTCTGATTTACTGTTCAGCCTCTGGGGAGAGTTTTGTTCTCTAGTCTAAACCCTTAAAGTTGCAACAGTCAGTTCATTTAAAATTAACCCTTATAATTTTATTCCTGTAAGGTTAAAGACAGTCTTGTATTGGCTATTAGTTTCATTTTAGATGTATTCACTTATTATGTTATTTTTAAAGTCACTACGTTTTTGCCACTCTCGTGCATGTATGTCGTTGTTCTTATTCTCAGTCAGCCCTCTCTCCCAGGCTCCTGCTTGCCACCTTCTACTCCCAAGCAGCCCCCTCACCTTCCCTTTCCAAACTGTCCTTAAGATCTCCTTTGTCTTTCATAGTGCCCTTTTTACTTTCATCCTCACCCACATCATGCACACACACACATACACACACCAAGAGAGAGAGATATAATGACAGACAGAGACAGAGAGGGAGGGAGGAAGGGAGAGAGAGAGAGAGGGAGGGAGGAAGTGAGGGAGAGAGAGGGAGGGAGAGACAGACAGTCAGACAGAAACAGACAGAGACAGACACAGATACAGAAACAGAGACACAGACAGACACAGAGAGAAACAGACAAAGAAACAAAGAAACATAGAGACAGAGACAGACAGGGATACAGGGATAGAGGGAAACAGGGAGACAGAGAAGGACTGAAAGTGGGAGAGACAGAGAAAGGAGAGAAAGAGGAAGAGAGGATGGGGAGAGGGAGAGAAACTTGTCTGAGTCTGGCTTACTTTGCTTAACATATAAATTTCCTCTTCTATCCACTTCTCGGCAAATGCCAAAATCTGATGTTTCGGAATCATTTCATCCTCATGGATGAAAAAGATGCACTGTGTATATGCTGGATTCCTTTGGCCATTCATCTTGTTGATGAGCATCCAGTCTTGTTCTGTTTCTTTGCTGTTGTAAGCAGTGCATCAGTAAGTGTGACTGTGCTGCGTCCTCTGGCTGCACACCCAGGGCTTGTATGGGAGTTCTATTTGAGGAGTCGCCACACTGATTGACTCAGTGACCACCCCAGTTTACACTCCCACGAGCAGTGCATACTGGGTCTCTTTCCCACATCCCACTCCTTGGCGGTTTCCTTGATGAGTGTCACTCTACCTAAGGTGAAGCTGGAATCTCAAAGCAATTTTAATTTGCATTTCTCTGTAACATTTAAAATATATTTATTGACCATTGGTATTTTCATTTAGATTTTAATTTTTTTGGAAATTAGTTAACAGAACAAATAGGTTTCCATATGGGATATTTTCCATATGTATTTCAGTTTGATTGATTCTCTTGCCTCTTATTCTCCTACCTGTCTGACTGCCCATTCTCCTACTGTATATTTTTGTCCCAGAATCCCCTTCTTTTTGGTTACATTGTCTTCCCTATTCTCTTCTTAAAGCCTCTATTTTTTTTTCTAATCACACAGGTCCCTCTCTAGTTTCTAGACACATGTTTACTCCCATCTGGATACACATATTCAGTTCATGGCCCATTTCCTTGTTGGATGACTTTTGGGTGTGTGAAATTTGAGTTCTAAAGATCCTTGACTCAAATGTATCACCCAGTGTGAGGGAGCAGATACTTGTATGACTTCATTTGCTTTTTTTCCCCTTGCTATGAAAAAAAAATATTTCATTGATTATGAATTTTTTTTAAAAAAAATCTGTATATCCCTCTCCCAAAGCCTAGGGAACATCACATAAGAGGGAAAGAAAGATTTGAGAGCTGGAGAATGCAGGGGAGTGCCATGAAATGCTGCCACCAGATGTGGTACCCAGTAGACATGGCTCCCTGTACTAGAGTGAACCTCTCAGCATCCCACACGATAAAGGAGGCTCCTGGACTTCTTCCTGGGGACTTAGTGGCTGCTAATGGTTACTAGTTACTAGAGGAGGGAGTGTCATTTTCTTTAATGGCATAACCTCTAGAACACTGGTTGGGCTCATCAGTGATTCTAGTGAAAATGTTCTCCGTTTTTCTCATTTATTATAATGTTGGCTATGAAGCCTTCATTATGTTGAGGCAGAGTATTTCTGTTTGTAGTGTCTTCATGACTGTTTATCAGGAATGGATGTGGAACTTTATCAAAGACCTTTTTTGCACCTACTGAGATGGCCATGCAATCTCTGTCCCTGCCTATTTATGTTTTATTATATGTATTAGTTTACAAATATTAAACCAAGTTTTATTCTTGGGACACAGTTAACTTGGTTGTCATTATTCTATTGAGATTTGTGTGTGTGTGTGTGTGTGTGTGTGTGTGTGTGTGTGTGTGTGTTTGCTTATGTTTAAGAGGACAGTTGGTCTATAACCTTTCCTCTGTGTGTCCTGATCTGATTTTATTTTCAGTTTCATATTGGTGTCATGGCTAGTCCTGGTTGTCCACTTGACTACATCTGGAATGAACTACAATCCAGAAATGGAGGGCACACCTGTGATCCAGATCTGGAGGCTGGAAGACACAGGTTTCTGACCTGGATCTTGACATGGAAACCTTAAGGCATAGTGGCCATGAAAAGCTTAGGCCCAGGCAAGGTAGTATATGCCTTTAATCCCAGGAGACTGAGGCAAGCAGATCTCTGAGTTCAAGGTCAGCTTGGGACAAACCAAGTTCCAGATCCAGACATGATGGTACATATCTTTAATCTGGGCCACACCTTCTGCTGGAGGCCTACATAAGGACAATGGAAGAAGGACCTCTCACTCTTCTTCGCCTGCTTGCACTTACTTGTAAGCACATCTGTTGTAACCTACTTCTTCAGAATTCCAGCTTATACAGAAGACCAGCTGAAACAACTAGCCTTGTGGGACTGAGCAACTATTAGATTCCTGGACTTGCCATTCACAGCTGCCCATTGTTGGGTTAGTTGGATTACAGACTGTAAGTCATTATAGTAAATTCTTTAATTATAACACTCCATAAGTTCTGTGACTCTAGAGAACCCTGAATAACACAATTGGGTTCATAGAATGAGTTCTTCCCTGCTCTATCTTATAGAATGAGATTTGGTACAATTTGGAGTAAATCCACCCAGTCCTGGCTTTTATTTTGAGGGGAAACTTTTTATTACTGCTTCTACTTCTTTACTTGTTACAGACCTGTTTCTCTGTATCTTATTGATATATGTCTTTATAGCTCATATATATCTAAGGAACTTATCCACCTTTACCTTTTCCAACTTTTGATGTAGATTTTTACCATATGTGTATGCTTATGTTGTTACTATGAGTCTTTTAGTTTCCCTCGGTCTTTAAGATGGGAACATATATACATTGATAGAAACAGTGACATTCATTTGTCTGGCAAATTTAGCTTCTTAGAATTGAGCAGAAAGGGCACTGACATAATTGAACTAGTTCTCACTGATTACTTGAGAGCCAGATATTACTATCTAGTCTTTCTTTTTCCTCCTTTCTCTTCACTTTGTCTCTTTTGTGCCTTTCCCTTCTCTTTCATTTAACAAAGACTCACTCAGTCCTAATGAGAAGGTAACATTGTATCAATGGTTGAGAAGACAGTAAGGAACCACAGTAGGTATGATCTCTGATCTTATGTCTTTAGAGTCTTCCCACACAATTGAATGTTGTCTCAATTACTGTCTTACAAAGTGTTTGATGATCAAGAGTTTTGAGAAAAAAGTAACATGGCCTTTAAAGTAGTCCTTATCAGGGAGGATTTAAGATGGCTTTAGTGGCTAAAATCACTTGCGGGGCAAGCTTGCTAACTCAAATTTGAACTCTTCCTACCCCAGCTTACATTAAAAAAAAAAAGAAAAAGAAAAGAAAAAAGCTGAGTGCAGTGGCCACATCTGTAGCCCCAGCACTCCTATGGTAAGATGAGAGGCAGAGAGGAGATAATCACCAAGGGAGTTGTAGGGCAGCTACCCTAGAGAACACAGTGCAGCAGAAACAAGAGAGGCTCTGACTCAAGAGGCAGAAAGCAAACAGTGACTGTGGTCTTCATATTGCATTGTAGTATGTGCACACCTGCACTGCACACACACACACACACACACACACACACACAGAGAGAGAGAGAGAGAGAGAGAGAGAGAGAGAGAGAGAGAGTTTTACCTGACCCTGTGTGGCTTACCAACTCTCTTATGCCTCAGTTTCTCGACCTGTGTGATAGAGAAATCACAAAACTGAGATGTTGCCAATGGGGTGATGTAAAGCGGAAGGCCATTAGCAGCTCAATAGTCCTTCCCTTATTCTAGCATTGAAGTCCGTGCAAATGTGCAAAAGAGGCTTCAAGCAATCTAAGGATAACTGCCTTGGCTTCTGCTTTGTGCTTTGTATGAAACCAACAAGTGAGAGTCTCACCAGACCAAACACCAGTCAGCTCTTCAATCCCCTATTCTGAGTGATAGACCTTATAAATTACCTAATCCTTGACATTTCATTGTAGATGTAGCAGTACAAACAAAATAAAGCAGGGAAAAGAGTTTGTAAAATAAGGCTGGTGGGATTAAATTGGTGAGCTCAGGGAAAGTGCTTTAAATAGAGCATGGGATATCACTATCCTTCTTAATAAGAAAACTTAACAAAAAAATTTCATGTAAGTCAGGAAATTCTTTTCTGTGGAGGGAAAGAGGGGAGCCAAGACTCAACATAGAGTCCCCTTCATGAAGGTCCTTAAGGGTGAGGGTAAAGTGGGTGGCACATACTCATTAGCTATCAGAATTGCATCCCACCTTGAGAACTACTAACCGGAAGAGGGCAGAACATTGTTACAAAGTAGACATAGCAGAAAACAACCATCTCTGAGTTGTTGGTTTACATCATGGGAAGAAGTCACTGTTGGCCCTACAGGCACCACTGGCATAACTGAATAAGTGACTGCGCCTAGAACATTCGTTACAAGTGGCAGACAATTCAGTTCTATCATGCTGCCTGCCACAGCGGAGGCCTAGAGGAAAGAAAGCTTCTTGGTGGCTTGTGTTAGCTACTCCACGCTATTGCTCACTGGGTCATCTTTACTCTGCTAGCTCCTAGTGTGGCAAGTAAGGTGTTCTGGGTTTGCCCTGCCTTAGGCTGCTTCAAGCTGCATCTAGCTCCTCCTATGGCTTACCTGAGATTGCCAAGCCCTGGTGATGAACTCCTGGGATTTCAATTGTGTCTAGAAAGTTTCCCGAAGACTTCCCCCCTCACCAGAAGTCTCAAAAGTAGAAGTCATTCTCTACCCTGATGGCCTCAATGACATAGAAGAAGCACTAGTGAGTCAATTAGGTGTGGGTGTATTACGATACAATATACAGGATCCTAAACTATTTTTACTCATGTCCGGTGCCAGTAAGGTAGGGTGTAACACTAAGACAGGGAATTGTTCCCAACAAGCAGAAGAATAAATAAGTATCCATCGCACCAATATGCATAATGATAATATAAATAAAAGACAACAAGTGAGAAATTCTCCAATTTTCTCAAAATCTGGTTTAAAAGGTACTCGTCTCACTTAATTTGGATAGTTGCATAAGTAGAACTTTTTTTTCCCTGTGATGCCTCAATGATATTTCTAAATATTCCTTAATTAAGTTTTGGTTAAGAAATTCATGAGAGCATTCTTGCCACTCAAACAAAGGATAAATATCCTGAAATGACAAATGAAGCAGTGAGGAAGACGTTGCTTTTATCTCATCTCATTTGTGAGACCAGCAGAGCATCAGCAGCCACATGGACATGAACATGTGACAGTTGTAGCCTCTAGCATGATGTTAACTCTATGTTTAGTCAATTTAAATTAAAGCAACTATGAAGTATTGATAAAGTCATACAAAACTAAATATAAGTAGATAGAGACGCACATAGAGACTCAAAGGAAGGTTTACTATTGGATTCCCTTTGCCTTTTACAATGAGTGGGAAATTAGCAGGTCAACTGGAAATAAACATGAACCAAGAGTAGAAGGCAGCAACATCCTTTAAGATGTAGAAGGTGACAGCTAGTGGATTAAAGTCTATTAGGTCATGAGGACGAATTCAGAAGCAAATTGACGATGATGCGTCTTTGTGTCTTTGTCGGCCAGCATTCCATACATGCTTCCCACAAGCCCATTCGTTTTCGATGTTAAACAGTTCCAGAGATATTTCAAAAAGATATTTTTCTCAACACATGAAGAAGTCTAGAGTTACAGCATTATGAAAGTATCCCTTGGTAGATCCATGTGTTTATCGTTTACTGTAGGGACATTTGTGCCTACAGTTCGTCTTTTTTTGAGCTGCATATAGGTGGTCCTGACTGAGCATGCCACGGCTATGGGAAATTTTAATTTGCTGAGGAAAACTTTTACAAACATTGAAGTTAAACCAGTCATGCTGTTTCTGTTTTGCCTTAAGTCGAGTTGTTTGGGGAATAAGTATTGGGATTATATCTACTGTAATAAGAGGCATCGTATAATTATAACCAAAAAAAAAAAAATGAAAATTCAGATTTTAAAATATTGTCCTCTTCATTGACAGGGAGGTATCATTCTTTTCCCTTATCCTGTTAACATGTTGATGAGAATTATGTTTTAACTCTGTACCTTTCCTTGAACTGGAACGATTTCACCACCCCTCCCCCACAAAAAATTACAGCCATTTAAAGAGCAAATTTTAGGTGTGATGTCCCATAACATACATGCAAATAACTATCCAAATCATGAGAAGCACAGAGACAGAGAGGTAGACATAAAGTCTCACCCCTAACCAAAGCTATTTACAATTGATACGTTCTAGGAAAATCAGGTTTTTCCAATGGAGTGTCACCATGTCTATCAGCCACATACCATGACAGGCCCCAAGCCCAGGAGCCATTGGAAAACACAAAATGGGAGGGGGAGTTTCTGTTTTGGTATTATCTTACTAGTGTTTTCTTCCTTTCTCCCTCTCTCTCTCTCTCCCCACCTCCCTCCTTCCCTCCCTCCTCCCCCCTCTCTCTCTTCTCTCTCTCTCTTTTTCTCTCTCTCTCTTTCTCTCTCTCTCTCTCTCTCTCCTCTCTCTGTTTTGGTTTTCTTTTTTCTTTTTTGAGAATGACAGAGAAAACATGAAGTTGAGTGAGTGTGCTGATAGAGAGGATTTGAAAGGAGTTAGGATGAGAAGAGAATGTGATTATGTAGGCTTTAGATTTTTCAGTATCTACTTTAATAAGGGTTCTTAAACACTTCAACCTCCCTCCTAGCCCATCACCCACCAGAGGTAGTGGGAAAGAAAGGTTAATAGAAACAGGGATTGTGGACCTGTGTAGAAGTAGTTCTTTGGGGCTATCCCAATCCTCATTGTCAGCCGTTCACTAGCAAAACACCAACAAGAATCAGCAGCCTCAGTCCAGTCCACTTGATCACAAATCAGCAATGGCCGTTCCAGCCAGAAAAAAAAAAAACGAGAGGCTCCACCAATCTGCCGAGTCCATGAAAGTGGCAAGAAGCCACTGAAATATCAGGAGAAGTTCTTTGGTGAGTCACCAAAGGTGAAGATCAGCAACGTGATGCAAGGCCAACCAATGCCAGGGCCTTGTCAGTGAAGATTAGAGAGTCAGAGCAAGTTGAACCAATGCCTGAGCTTCCTCCCACTGTCTGTAGGGTCATATTTGTACTCTTTCCTCTCATGTGTCTGCTTCATCAAAACATCTCTTTACCTGTCTGTTCCAACAAAACATCATATATCATAATTGAGTTTTCAACAAAACCAGAAATTTCCACTTCATGATGAAAACATATTGCATGAAAATTTTAATTAAAAAATAAATTTTAAAACAGATATCACTCTAGTTAGTAATCTCATTCAAATTTAGCCAATGGAACTAATAACATTTCTTTGCTTTTTTGTTCATGTTCAATCTACTTAATTGCACATCTTTTTAGCACTGATCAATCAAGGGAATTTTTCTTGTATTTCTTTGTTTTTCCATATCACTGACTGTTTTTAAAACACTATACTTCCATTACATATGATATGTGCTCCGTGTGATTTTTTTTACCACATAACATGAGCTGTATATTTTTGGGAGGAATATTGAAGGAAGTGTGTCTAACCTTCATTGTGGGACACATCATCACAGGGCACACAATGCTCCCTTCACACCACAAATGATGTTAACTTTCCTTTTTCAAGCCCAGTTAACATCTGTAGTGACTTTTTTCCCACCAAAGCATCTTTTGTGAATTGGCAAGTACTTTGGAGAGAGTTATTCTGATTTAGAAATAATTGTGATGAACGTCAAATGATAACTTTCCATTTGATTGTTTGATAATTCTCTCATAAATAATTTCTCTTATCCCTCATTATATTTTTAATTTACTTTTATGAAAATTGTCTCCTGGATTCTTCTTGGTATTCTTCTACCATCATTGTGATACTCAAATAGTGATATATATGGTCAAAAGAAAACCCTGCAAACACTTCCAGGGTTTTTATGACATGTGGCCATTATTCTTTCCACCTTTCGAAAATGATCAGAATAAGTTACTACAGGTTGATCTTGTACTTTCCTATTCCAATACATTTGGAATCAGCCATTTCACTACAGATGTTAGTAATCAATTTGAGCAAATATTCACTTATGTTGCTCTGTCCATGCTTTTAAACTTTTCAGTGGATAGAATAAGTAAATAAATAATAAATAAGTAAATACATATATTTATAGCTAGGTAATATATTGTGTTTGGTCTATTTCCTGTTATGTAAGATTGACTTCTGATTCCATACATAATCAATGCATAATTCTCATTGCACACATATATCCCATTATCTTTTATCTGTTCATCTGTTGGCAGATCCCCTATGCTGATCCAATAACCTGACTATTGTTAATTAGGCTGCAGTGAACATGGGTATGTAGATTCCTTGTAGTACTATGCTGACCAAGCTTCTTTGGAGGGTACATTCCCAGGAGTTATAAAGTTAGATTATATGAACAAACGTGTGTATGTGTGTGTGTGTGTGTGTGTGTATGTGTGTGTGTATGTGTATGTGTGTATGTGTGTGTATGTGTGTGTGTATGTGTGTGTATGTGTGTGTATGTGTGTGTATGTGTGTGTGTATGTGTGTGTATGTGTGTGTATGTGTGTGTATGTGTGTGTGTATGTGTGTGTGTATGTGTGTGTATGTGTGTGTGTATGTGTGTGTATGTGTGTGTATGTGTGTGTGTATGTGTGTGTGTATGTGTGTGTATGTGTGTGTGTATGTGTGTGTATGTTCGTGTATGTGTGTGTATGTGTGTATGTGTGTGTGTATGTGTGTGTATGTGTGTATGTGTGTGTGTAAGTGTGTGTATGTGTGTATGTGTGTGTGTATGTGTGTGTGTATGTGTGTGTGTATGTGTGTGTATGTGTGTGTGTATGTGTGTGTATGTGTGTGTGTATGTGTGTGTGTGTGTGTGTGTGTGTGTGTGTGTGTGTAATGGGGATGGGTAAAGTCCAAGTGCAGTCATAGAGACGGCTTTGCTTCTGATAAGTGTCTTTACCTTATTAGCAATCTCTTTAAATCTTTTTGACCTATAGCTGTAAATTCATCCCCTTCTCTACACTAATAAAAGTGTTTATGAGCTGCTTGCTATGAATGAAATAGTGATCCCATAGTTCCTGGCAGTGGTAGTTGTTTATTTGGCGATGACCTGAACTCCAGCAAGGATAGGAGCATAAAGATACCATCTTCATATCCTTCGCTATACATGTTTCTGACATTCAAATTAAGATTCTTACTGAGCAGAGTCTCTGGGAGCAATCTTTATTGCCCTTCCCTGTCCCTAGCCCCTCAGAATTGCCCCTGATGTGAGGGACACTGCTAATGTATTTCCAGGCTCCCTTTATCTTCTCTTCCTTTTTGTAGCTGACTTTGCAGGTAGATTCAAACAAGATATATTGGTCTCCTCTCCTGTAAAGAACAGTTTCTATGTCAGACTCATCTTTCTCTGGCATTTCCTCAGCCTCAGACCTACCCCCCCGCTGCCCCCTCTGCCCCCTCCGCCCCCTTTCCTGACCCAACCTGGGTCTGGTGTGTTGAAATCCTACTTTTATGGGAGATATTTTGTGTTCAAAGCTCCAAGCAGGCCTTGAATCCTTACCTGTGCCTGTACCTAACATTTCCACTTGTGCTCTCGTCACACCTAGACCCTGATGTGCATTTACCAGTCCCTTGTAATTCTCACATGAAGACACGCCAGACTTCCTTGTCACTCCAGCGGACAGTGGCAGTGGGGTTCTTTCCTTGGACTTGAGGTTGGGTGTTCAGTGAGAACCCAGCTTCGGGCTCCCACACTGTGCTTCTGCCGGAGCCTCCAAGGGCTGCTCTGGGCTCTTCCTGGCTTCTCCTCCTCCTTTTATTTGACTTGTCGTTCTTTCTTACGCTCAGAGGTCCTGACATTCCCTGGGTGTGACTGTGTACTGCTCCATTCTCCCCCCTGTGAACCAGCCCTACTCTTCCTCAATCTGTCTCTTCTTCCTCAGCCCACACATAGAGGCAGTTTCTAATCAGCCATCTTTCTCAAAACCAGTTTATTTTTCTCATGTGAAGCAATTTGGTATCTGTAACAGTTCAGAGACAATGGATGTCACAGCAATAAACTATAGAAAGAACCATTTTGATCAGTATCAGCCCAAGGCTAACATGCTTTTGTTATTTCTGAGTAATAAATGGCACTGTTGAGTCCAAACCCACGAACCAACAGTGCTAGCTAGCTACTCATCCCCGGGGCAGTAGATGACCTGATGAAGGCGAGCACATGTGTGAGTGAGCATAAAATATACATATGTATATATTGTGTGTGTGTTACACTTGGAAGACCCCTGGCTGAAATAGCTGCACAAAAAGTTGTAGCAGGGATTATATGAATGTCAAGCTTCTTTTTTTTTTTTTAATGAAAAAGAACGAAAAAACAAAACACGGACCATAAACCCCGTTAGTGTGACTGAGTGACTGCCTCTGAGTTCACATCTTGACTGGGACCAATTGGGTGTTATTTACTGCACCTTGGCATTTATTTAATGTCTTCTGATAGGTTGGTTCAACATAAAAAGACATATAAATTGTCCTAAGCAAAGGATTTAAATTCCTAAGAAGTTGTCCCTCCCCTCTTCAAGAAAAAATAGATCACAGTCACAGTGGAGGAGCCTTTAAAGATGCCCTGGAGGACATCAGCAACATGGCAGGTAGTGGAAGGTTCCGCCCTTGAGCTATTTGGCTATAGGTGTCTAGTCTGAGCAGCTCTGTAACCTGGAGCATGCAACTTCTTTTCTTCATATCTTAATTTCTTTAGCTGAAGAAAAGATAAAAGTAGCCTCCACTTCTTAACTTGGAGCAGACAGAGAGACCAGCACCAGACATTATGGCCATGTAGCCAGTGCACAGATCATATCTGTTAGAAACCACACTGAATTTAAAGGAACAGAAAAAATAAAAGAAGAGAAACAAGAGGTTCAGGGTCTTATAAATGAATAAATGTCAACTATTAGCCCTCCTGGAGCTCTTCTGGCTTCCCCCAAAATGAGGCAATGAGAACCGGCAGCAGCAACAACAACAACAACAACAAAAACAAACTAACCAACCGACCAACCAACAACAACAAAAACAAACTAACCAACCAACTAAACAACAACAACAACAAAAACAAATTAACCAACCAAACAACCAACCAACAACAAAAAACAAACTAATCAAACAACCAACAACAACAAAACCAGCAAACCACAACATTACACAGTGAAGCAGTGAAGTGCAACAAGGGCAGCAGGCCTCCATTTCCACATCAGCCTTTAAACTACAAGCACAGTAGAACCCTATGCGTTTTCATACAGCCTCATGAAAGCTTCTAGAAGGTCCGTTTTCTTCTAATCTTTCTAGTTTCTTTTGTTTGTTTTCTATGCAAATAACACTGGGGTGGGGGTGGGGATGAGGGTGGAGCTAAAAACTCCAGGGCCAGATGGAAATTTCCTGTGATTGCATTTATGGTCTAACATAAATTAAAATCTTTGCTTTACTGGTGTTTTCAGCAGCTTCTTCTCTACCCTTCAGCTCCAATCTCCACTCTGCAGACTACATAAGTTGTTCAATTTTAGCCTTGTGCTAATGTGCAAGCTTCCAAAGATAGGGGACTGGGTCTTTCTTCCTCTGATTCATAGCACTATCCTTACTGAACATATATTGAGTTAATAAATAAACCTCTTAATATTAACACTAACAATAAAGAATGTTGAATACCAGTGTCACTTCATTGTTAGGCAGTGACCCAACTATCAGTAAAGAGTCACACCAGTGTCCCCTAAAGAACTCTGATCATTTACAGCCTTTTTTTTTTTCTTTAAATGTGTATTGACTTATGAGTGGAATAGCATTTGGGGAGATGAACAAAGTCCCAAATTCTGAATTTGGTCCAACAGCTGGATCATTGGTTTGGGTGTTGTTGTTTGTTTGTTTGTTTATTTAAGTTTAGAATGTTGTTTTGTTTGGTGTATTTGACTTTGCCTATTCTAAGTTAACATAAAAAGCTGTGAAGGGCTTGTATATGTCAAACTCTCACAAATTTTAAAGACTGTTAGTACACTCTCTATTGCTTTGGTAATCACCATGACCAAAAGCAACTTAAGAAAGAAAGGTTAGGTTTTGGGGTTTTTTTGGGGGGGTTGTTTTTATTTATTTTTTTTTTCAGCATATACTTTATAGTCTGTCACTGAGGGAAGCAGGACAGTGATTAAAGCCAGGTCCTGGGCAGCAGGAATTGAAACATGGACTATGGAGGAACACTCCAGGTTGGTTTGCTCTCAGGCTCACAGTCAGGACCACCTGCCCAGGGGTGGCACTAGCCACAGTGGGCTTGGCCCTCCCACATCAATCATCAATTAAGAAAAAGCCCTACACACTTGTGTACAGTCAAGCTGGTGGAAATATTTTCTCTGTTAAAGTTCCCTCTTCCCAGATGACCCTGGCTAGGGTCAAATTGAACAACAACAATAACAACATCTAACCTTAACATAAAAGAATATATGTGTGTGTGTGTGTGTGTGTGTGTTATTTTTTATTTTTAATTCTCCTGAAAGAAAATCTAGTATTTGTTTTATACAATTTGAAGGAAAATATGGCAGAGCTATTTGACATGTATTCCTACCAAAATAAATACTAATTTCATTTTTAACAGGCCATAAGGACTCGAGTCACCAACCAAAAGATTTTCTTTTTGTACTTTCTCAGTTTTATCTCATAATGATGAGATGAGTCACTTTATCTCAGTTCAGAGGTCTCTTGTCTCAGTCATGCCTGTGCCATGCGGGAGCTCAGATGTACTCATCAAGCCTGCGCCATGCGGGAGCCTGCCATCTTCACAGTCGATCTACTAGACAAGATAAGAATCCTTACTCTCACTCTTCAAAGGAAGAGAGAATGTTTGTGAAAAGCTTTTATATTTGTTTTTTTACTTGCTGGTGTTTGCTATCCAAATACTGCCAATTGATTTTCAAATGTCTGTCATCACACACACACACACACACACACACACACACACACACACAAACACACACACACACACAAAGGCATTTTCACATTATTTGACTTTACAAAGATTATAGTGCAAAGATATAAGTCAATATACATTTAAACAAATCATAAAGTAAAGCTGACTACAATAGAAAGTTATCTCCAAAAAGGACTATTAGTGTTTTTTATACTATTTATTTATATTTATTTTATAACTACCATTTAATTAAACTTTTAACTTAAAGCTTAAAAATAATTTTTAAGAAGTAGGTTATATACATATCTCAGCTTTTAAAACAGCAGATGATATTGCAAAGTTTATTTTCATTTAGAGAGAAAATTGTTCTCAATTGCTCAACATATGCTAATAATAATAGGGAAGAAATTAAAATGTTGAATTTTGCATCTAACAAGCTAGTGTTTGAATACCTAGTAGTATTACCAAGGTAGAGCTACAAGATAAAATATAAAATAAAACCAAATTAAATTTGATCTTAATCTAGCTTGAATTGGCTCATTTTACTGACAGAGGAAATAACTTATCAATACTTAGTATAAAATGTTTGGAACATACTTATTAAAAATTCTTACATGTCTGAAATTAAAATTCAACCGTATATATTTATTTGAATGATTTGGCAAGCTAGTTGAGTAGATTGGTCCTTTGGGGGATATCAGTTTGACTACATGCCAGACGATGAGCATGTTTTCTGTACCCCTGGCTGCTCTGAGGACTAGGGGAGGATACACAGAATTTCCATGGATAATGATGCTTTTGTTTCCGTCATACACTGCCATTCAGCCCTCTGCCTAACTCTTACTATTCCTAAGACACCATTTGTATAAACTTCCATATCAAAACTTCAACACACCTTTGCAAAACAAAGCTCTTTCACCTATCGAGTTTGTGCACAGTGGGCATTCAGTCTTTTGTAATGCTGCAAAACCTATGAAAGTGAGACCTGTTGCAAAGACTACTAAAATCTGCCTTCTCTACATCCCAAAGTGCCATCCTAGAAGATACAGCACCAGTCCCCTCTCTATTCCCTGACTCATGCCCCTCAAACCGGGCAACACTGCCAAATATGTCTGTTGTAGATTTTTCTTCAAATGCTTGATTCCTGACAACCATTTGCCACATCATATCTACTTCATGAGAAAGTATTGGGAAAATCCCTCATGCTAATGCATGAGGAACAGAAAATGCGAACTTGCTCTCCATGCGGTGTAAGTTGTGACTAGCAAGACGGCTGCTCTCTGTATAATTGTGAGTTTTAAACTACTTGTCTCAAGTATTAGGATAATTCCTTTTAAAATTGCCTCCCATTAGTGGAAACCTAGCAGGACCCTATGACTAACATTGTTGGCAGCAAGTTAAGCCTGCTCTAGTATATTTTATATTTCTTTTATAATGTAGGTTTCTCATTGCCCCATGTTTCTTCCATTAGTTTTATGTATACATATATATATTTGTGTATATAAATTATATACAAAATATGCACAAAATATATATAAATAAATTTTAGTATGTACAAAAATTGAATATACATGTACAGTTTTTCTGATAACCATCTCAATTTCTATTTTCAAAAGAGGGTTATGCATAAATACACAAATGCATAAATATTTACTATAGAGTATTGACATTCTGATTTTCCTAGTTTTTTTAACTCCCTAGCTTTTGTATAAATGTATAGTATAAATTAAGGGGACTTATTATATGCTAAAACTTTTACATGAAAAAACCCTACTATTTGAAATTATATAAGAAGTAAACCGTATGGTAAAATTAGAATGTATTCCATGTGCACGTCAGAACACAGTGAGATGTAAGGGTTATTTGAAGGGATAAGGTATGGTTTACGAAGTTGTGAGGTAGGTCAAAACATGTTCTCTTTTCAGTTTTTACCACTCTGGACAGAGGCCAGCACAGAGATGGGCTGTATAAGAACAGAGCTCATGGATCCTTAGACCTGCCCTCAGGAACTTAATTATACGGGTTTCGAGGTCTGCTCTCCTCTGTGGGCCGCTCGCTAACCATCTAGCAGGATGGAGGGAGAGTCCACTCTCAGTTGGGGAATAAAATAGAGCAGAAAGGAATCAATCAGAAGGCAATTGGACAAAGAGCTGTTTACCTAACACACGTTAAGAGGGATAACTTTTCTTGTCTGGTGGGAAGAAACACCAGGCAAGTCGTAGAGCCTGGGATGTAGCAACTAGCTTCCTTTATCCTGAGAAATGGGCTGGCATTTTGTGTCTATGATCACAGGAGAGGAATTCAAATGACAACTTTTCTATAAACAATCCATGGGGTCATGGATCTGCAAGGTTTTTATTCGTCCAAAACAGTGGCAAAAGTCAACAGGAGTTTTGGTTGCCAACACCTTGGTACAGGCTTTCACAACAGGCGCCATTCCCATCCTTCTACTGTGGCCACTCTGGGGCTCCAGAAGCACTGTAGTCAAGAGTTCCAGTTGCTCACTTATGGAACTGCATCAAAGGTTTCACCTGCATCTTCTTCATCCATCTCCCAGAGAAGAGAGACAAACATTGTCATACACCAAAGTTGGAATGCTCCGAGTGTTTTTTTTCCTTTCAAAGACCAAAAGTAAATGTAACAAGAAAGCACAAGAATGTTACATGTAACATTGTTACTGGGTTGAGGTAAAAGACTAAGGGTCTGGGTTTGTGGTGTTTGACATCTAACTGCCTGAAACTTGAATCAAAAGGAACTCTTATAAGAAAATTCTCTGGAACCTTCAATGGTGCCTTTGAATCCACTCCCTGCACATTGCTGCCCAGAGCCCAGGCTTAAGATTTGCTTAAGCAATGTAATCCCTTTTTCAGTGAGCTAAGGAAAGGAGGATGGCCCCCTCCACGCCCAATAACTTTTGTGCTTGTACAGACCAGAAATGAAGGTGCTGTTTGGTTATTGAGACTCATTAACATCATTTAATCGCTAGAAGATTTTTTTTTGTTTTTTAATACAATATTTATGAATTCTTTGAGAATGTCATATATACATGTTGTATTTTTAAATATTTATTTTATTTTATGTGTATAGGTGTTTTGGCTGTATGCACATCTGCTGGGCATCATGTGCATGCCTGGTGCTCATGGAGGCCAGAAGGGAGTGTCAAATTCCACGGAAGTGGAGTTACAGACCATCATAAGCCACCATGTGGGTGCTGGGAACTGAACCTGAGTCCTCCGAAAGAACAGTCACTTCTCTTGACTGCTGAGCCATCTTTCAAGCCCCCAACAATGTATTTTACTCATAGTTACCTCCCTCAAACTCCTTCCCCTAACTCCTCTTGCATCCATCTCCACCGTCTATCCTTGTCCAACTTCACATCTCCTGACTATTTTTTAAGGCCACTGAGTCCAATTTGCACTACCCATATCCTCAAGAGTGTAGGGCAAGGTCAACTCACTAGGACCTACACCCCTAAGAATGTCTGACTCTCTCCCTTAGCATCTATCAACTTTCAACATCATCTAAGCTGAAGGTGGAGGCTCATAAACCCCTTCACTCCCAATACTAGAACGTCAACTGGCTTGATCTTATACAGGTCTTGTGTAGGCAACTACAGGTATTACTAGTTCTTGAATGTATTGGTCCAGTGTTTCCAGGAGAAACAGTTTCACTCCCATTTTTTCTGATCTTGGTCTCTTACAATCTTTCCCTTTTTCCTTTTGCAATAATTCCTGAGCCTTGGGGAACATGTATAATATAGATGTCACATTCATGACTGAGCACTCTCTAAGGAGCATGTATAATATAGATTGCTACGCACACTCGTCTACTCCAGTCACATCCAAAATATCGGGGATAAAATCCTGATAAAGGATAAGAGGCAATAAGATTCTAAAAGGAGTTCTGTGCCTCCTGGATTTCAGACAGTTGCTGGTATCCTCTAACTCAGACGTGTTCCAGATTAGTCTTTCCAGTCGTCAACATGGCCTCATATTTAGGCATAAAGGTACCCCAAGAAATGATTCATAGATGGTTAAGATTGGGCATTGTCTCCTGGCTGACACAATGTTTCTAACCTATCCTGGTTTATTACCAAGTTTCCCATAACTCGTAATTTCTCTCTAGGAAACTGCCTTGCTAGAGCTAACACATTCCTTAGAACAATAGTAGTTTACAATAGCTAGGAATGTTTTACATACTAGAGAGTAATGAAGGGCTTCCCTCACTTAAGGACATTAGCTAGGAGTATCAGGTCAGACCCTCCTAATCATTGCCTCCAGCAGAATCAGAGAATTAGCCTAGGAAAACCAAAATGCCTCAACAGGGAGGGCTCTACTCCCCTTCACACCTGATGACCAAATCCCACTGACCTTGATGCTACTTAAGCCTGCTTTTCACTTTGTATACGAGGACTGGGACTCGCAGAAGGACTTGCAAAGGGACTTGCGCTGCACTTGCACTGGCACTCAGACTAAGACTAGAACTTAGATGGGCTAGGATTCAGATTCATGCAATCCGCAGTCCCCCGAGCCCAGAGCACTTGGGCCCGGGGGATGCAGCACCAGTTCAGAGGAGATAGCTGCTGCTTTAGACCCAGTATGTTTTAGATAACCTCAGATGTACCTCAACTATTGAGCTGCCAGATTTACCATCTCTCTTTTGCAATGACTGTAAAAGTCTGATGCCATTTTTAAGAAATACATTTAGATCCTATACTTCATGTGCCGTCTCTGCCATCATTTCTTTGCCTACGCCTTGTCGACCTGACTAGGACCCCGTTTCTCCCGCTGGTTGAGGGAAGCCCAGATCGCCGGCCCGTGGCAATAGATGTCATTCATGGCTGAGTTCTCTCCAGGGAACATGTGTAATATAGATGTCAGTCATGGCTGAGCGTTCCCAAACACTTGTTCTCTTGACCTTTTCTAATGCTGTGACCCTTTAGTACAGTTCCTCATGCTGTGGTGACCCCACAAAACACAATATTATTTTTGTTGCTACTTCAAAACTGTAATCTCGCTATTGCTATGAATCGCGAACATCTTTTGGAGATAGAGGTTTGTCAAAGGGGCCACAACCCACACCTTGAGAACCAATGCTCTAGACTTGAACCAGATGTGAGTTTCTTGTGTGAACTACCATCTACCTCCCTGGGGTTTAAACTCCATCAACACAGTCCGCATCCTCTAAAACCAAGTTCTACCAATAGAGGTACTGCCCTGAATTTTTACAGTAACTACTGTATAAAAGGCTGTGCATTGTTACATGTATTAGGCATAAGAAAACTAAGGCTTTACTAATAAAATGACTTGACACAGCAACATAGACCAACAGCAGCACCCCCGTGTGGGATGTTCTTTCTAGTACACTATGGTGGCTTCTCTTTACTAATACATGAAACCATCAGGACAATTGTTCAGATATTCCTGTGTAGCTGTTGGATAACCTTCTTGATCAATTGAGCAAAAGTGTTTACTACTCATAAGTTCATGTCCCTGGGCATTTCATTAACTTCTACTGGTGTAAGTTTTCAACATTTTAACTTTGACACCAGCTGTTCACAAGGAAGATTTGTATAGTAAAATATTTGAACAAGCTTAGAAGTGAAACCCACTTGTTCTAAGATTATCTTCATAACTGTGCTGGAGTTCTCCTGGTGTTGGGGGATTTCAGAAGGTATGGTTGGCATTTCAAAGACTTGGGGGTTATAGGGTTCCAGGAGATAGGCTTACTCTAGCCTTGGTTGGTCCCCAAAAAAATGCTAGGATTTTTTTCTAGAAGAAATTTATCTTGAAAATTAAACAAAATATATTCAAACTTGCTTTATATGTCAAATTTATTTTTGTGAACTTTGGTAAGGAGTATATTTAAAATCTTCTTTAAAAACCATGATGTGGTACTGGTAAGGTAGTTCAGTGGATAAAAGTGTTTGCCTCCAGGCATGAAGACCAGAACCCATAGGGTGGGAGAAGAGAACCAACTCCCAAAAAATTGCCCTCTAGCATACACACACACACACACACACACACACACACACACACACACACAATGAATGAATTAATGAACAAACAAATAAAAATAAATTAAGTAAATGCAAGACATTAAAATAAAAATAATAACATCAATAAGAGTAGTTTGAGCATACATGTCAGGAAAAGATGTCTAATGCTCTGCTTTTACCTGGTTATTTTTCTTGCTGATATTTATTTCTTAAAACCACTCACTGATAAAAACCAAAGCTTCAACTAAGACAATATTAACCACTATGTCACTAGAATTTTAAAGATTTGCTTTATTCACCTAAAAGACAAAATCTGGCACCAAGAAAGAGCCCTTTCTCAGGTTCTGTAGGGAGCAATACCAAGCTTAGATGCTTAGTTTTTTATTTCAACTTTGCAGGATTCATATGAAATATAGGAATACTGAATGGTATAAAGTTGGTGATATCAAGTAAATAAATTCTCTCTGCTCTCTATTTCAAATTCTCTGCTTCAAATTAAGACATTAATTAATTAATTAATTAATTTATTCCCTTGACATCCCTATTGCTGCCCCCTACTCCCTGTGCCCACTTCACACAGTCCCTCCCTCACATCCCTGATTCCCCTTCTCCTGAGAGGATGGACAGCGAATGATTTTTATAACCTAACAGAGATGGAATGTGCTTGAGCACAGTCCCCTCTATGCGGTGAACAAGTGAAATGTACAATAAATGCCCCCAACCTATTAGATATCTGGAGATTAACCACGACTTCCCTTAGGATATGCCAATAAGGCTAACTTTCAACATCTTAAATTTTAACTCCTTCAATAATGAATCTTTTTCATGCTTTCTGCTTAAGCTTGTAGGTCCTGTGAAACTTCTACTGATGCAAAAATCACTTGATCTGTTTCATTTGATCACAAAAGATTGATTTACTAAAAGCAAACATGGCTCCATTATTGATCTTTCAATATAAGATTCGTAATGGGGATAAAATAATGATGCAACCAAAGCACCCCTGATACACAGGAAAATCAAGTAAACTCCTTTCTTCTCCAGGCATGTCTTTGTGTGTCAGTGCAGAGCCCCCATTTGTTCTTCCTCCAAAGAAAGTTTCAGGCTGGAGAGAGGCAGCTTAACTTCATTTGCTTGCTTGACCCTCCAAGTAGGTAAGCGTAGAAAGAAGAGACAATTCTTTGATCTCAGTGAGGTGCTAATTTGTAAGATTTTTGAGCTGCTTGGGCCTTAAGGAACAGGGATCAGTATATAAACAATGGCATTTAATCTGGCAGCCTATTACTGACACATTGCTAACTCAGTACTTATTCATTTACACTGGTGTTTGAAGACAGGACTGTGTGTCAATAAAGGAATTAGACCAGACACCTCGGTCCATCAGGGTTATCTCGGTTTGCTGACAGGAACAGTAGGTGACATTAAGCAACAGAAAACACTTCAAAGTTTCCTGGCCTTGGTTTTGCGGGGTAGACAAACAGCCTTTACTGCTTTAGCAGCAACAAACAATGAGCAGAAGACTGTTGGAGGGAGATGAAAGGACCCACCAAATTACCAAGGCGAAGCTGGCCCAGACCCCAGGTCTACTGGCTCCCTGAGTTTCATCAGAGAGATTTAGGAAGGAAAAAAAAGAGAGATTTCAACGATAAGCACTACTTCTTTAAAGAAAACCTTGAGAAAGGTGGAAGGAAATGAGACAGAAAAAAAAGATGACTATTCCGCCACCACTGTTGTTGTTTTGTTTGTTTGTATGAATGTTTGTTTGTGACAGGATCTCGCTATGGAACCCTGGCCAGCCTGGAACTCACTATGTAGTCTAACCTTAAGTTTGGAGTGATCCTCTTGCTTCTGCCACTCAGGGACCAAGCACTGGGATTATACTTATGCGTGACCACACCCAAACTTACCAGCCATTCTCACACGATGATTTCAAATGATTTATTTTTTTTGCATCATTTCAGTGAACACGCAAGATATATTCACCATCTGGTAGATCTACATAAATATGAGGGTTACCTTTCCAGATACCGGAGACTCTGAAAGGTATCATAGGGCGAACACAGCAAAATTCTCAGGTGAATATCAGATAGTACCTGAGGGGAAAGGGAGAGGCCGTTCATAAACTATGCCTTGAGTAAACTCTAAATAGGGTCTGGGCTTTTAGAATCATGAAAATAGTAAATCGCTTAGAACACTTTTGAACATCATCAAATGGGATGTCTCAGAATTTTGCCATTCTATACCTCAAGATGGAATTATTTACATGTGTTTGGTTTGGGGCATATTTTATGATAATTTTGTTAGTTTTTTTGAGGTACAGATAAATTATCCCACTCGGTAAATATTAATTGAATGACTAGCCTCTTCTCTCACAGAGCAAAAATAGACTATTCTTGCATAAGAAGGTGAATAATAAACTGGTCATTTAAATTCTAAAAAGCTTAAAAAGTAAGTGGGACAAAGTTGCTTCCAAGCAGGAGGTGGATGGAGATAGAAACAGTTTCTTTGAAATGGAAATGGTCCTTAAAAAGAAACAATAGAGACAGAATGCAATGGAGAGTTACATTTGACAAGAACTTTTGTCTATCTGGTTTGCTGCTGCTTCCCCAACAAAATATCAACTCACTAGAAACAATGAAAGGAAGCTGATTCACCCTGGCCTTGAAGACTTGAGAGGAAAGTGACCCAGGCCACACTGGAGGCATGATTGACTACAAATAGATGGAATCAAGCTTCTCTCATAGCCTCCAATGACAGACGTGTCTGAGACAGTCCCAGAGTCGTATCTGTAGCCGCTACCTTTCATTTGAACTCTATTCTTAAACATCTGGCCACCTGCTCTTTTCCTCCCTATCTGATGTGATTCCCAAATTAAATCCACTCAAACCCAGGTTTCTGGTGTGTTTCTTAACCCCTCTTTTTCCTTCACTTTTCCTCACGTGAGGATGGCAACCATAGGCTGCTAGTTTGACTCACTCCGTCCTACCTTCTCACCCAAAGAATCACAGAAGAGTTGGTTTGCTGCACATGGCCCTCATTCCACTCCAGTGACCCATGATCCTTTATGCCCAAGTCAGAGGCCATCTCCGTCTCCATCCAGCAGCACACTCCATCTATGAGACCCTGCATACAGTCATCTCTAACTCCATCTTTGAAACTCCCCTCCCCCGTTCACTCTGCCTCTTAACTCTGCGCTTGCTCTTTCTTCATTCTGGGATGAGGTCATGCTCTAAATTCCTCCAGCATGCTTCCTAGCCTTTTGAGTCCTTTACTCAAGAGACACCTCCTCTGTGAGGCCTTTCTCGACCAGACTACCTAACGTCACAATTCCAATTGTCCTGAGTCCTCCTGCCCCACTTTAGATCTCACCATTTGTCCCTAGCCAACATGCTACACAATGCCTCTTCTTTTCTCATCGTTTCTTTAATCTCTTATATTTCCTTTATTAAAATGTAAGTTACATTTGACAGGAACTTTTGTCTAACTTGTTTGCTGCTGTCTCTCTGACAATGAGAATAACTTCAGGGACATGATAAGTGGATAATAATATACGTCAAATTACAAATGCAGGCAGTAAGAAACGCCTAAAGGCAAGGAATGTGGACATCTGATTGTGCCTTGAGATGATCATCTTACCTTACAGAAATCCATTGGAGGGGTAGATTTAGAGTTGAAAATATAAGGTAAAGTGACAGTTCGAAAGGAGAATTGTCCAGGTAAAATGCAGGTTGGTGGGGCTGAGGATGTTATGGACAGAGGTGGTCAGAGTAGGTGAGTCCAAGGTTTGCTTGGCAGCTAACTTTATAATAGTTATGGTTGCTTTAGAGCTAGACTGTTCATATCACTCGGTGTGCATCTTCTCAACTCTCAATGCTTTGCTCTACCTGCAGTAGTCACTTGAGAATATGCTGATGGATTGGGTGGTCTGAGAGAAGGCAATGGGGATGTTCCCAGGTAGATGCTAGATTGTTTTTCTTAAATGGGTGTGTTAAAGGTATTTACTGAAAAGAGGATGATCAGGGAGGAAAGAGACAATCTTAGGAATTCTTTCATCTGGGATACCTTTCAGATGCCACATGGCAAACAGTAGGAATGGAACTGGTTATATATTTATAAAAATACGTAACTTGTTTATAAATACACATTATATATAGCCTGTAATTGAGAAATCAACTACGAAGATTAAAATCTGGACATCATCATGTGTAGTTGCATTTTTAAAAATATGTTTTTTAATTGAAATAAAATTACTTAGCTGGGAGGTGGTAGTACATGCCTTTAATTAATCCCAGCACTCAGGAGGCAGAGACAGGCAAATCGCTGCCAGCACAGTCTACAGAGTGAGTTCCTGGGCAGTCAGGGCGACATAGTGAAACCCTATCTCAAAAACAAGAACAAAAAAAATGAAACAAAAAATTTCCTATGCCCACTTCTCACTCTTAAGTTGAAAGTCTCCCTTTCTTTATTATTGTTATATCACTATTATTGCTATTTCTATATTATTGGGGTGTGTGTGTGTGTGTATGTGCATATCTTGCTGAGTCTGATTTGGGTGATGGTATGCTCCATTGGACAATCAATATGGGGACTCATCTATATTGGCTAATTCTCCCTCTTCCAGCACTCATCAGTTTCTTATAGATCTTTGTCTAGAAGTACAACCCTGCTAAATTTTCCCCCTTCCACATTATCATGACCTTGATATTGCTATTGCTCTGGTCTTGTGGGTGCATCCACTACTAGGAAAGACTGTTTCATAACAGACTTCCAGCTCTTACAACCTTTCCAACTCCTCTTACAAGATGTTCTCTGAACCATACATGCAGAATCTATGATGTAGATGTATCCATGGGGTTGGGTTCCTTACAATCTGTTCATTGTAGTGAATCTAGTTGTGGTTTGCTGTGATGGTCTCCACTTGTTAGAGGCTTCGTTGATGAGGAGTAGCCTCTACACTTACCTGTGAGTATCAGGATAAGATTTAGAATGTATTTAAGAAGCACGGTAAAGAATCTACAACTGAGAAGCAATGGTAGTCATTTCTTTTCTAAGATCCATGACCTTCCTAGCTCCAGGAAGCTGGCTAGGTTTCCAGTACCAGGCATGGTTTTTCTCCTATTGAGCGGGGCCTTAAGTCCAATCAGACAGCTGTTGGCTACCACCAGCATGTGAGTGTCACTATTGCACCTTGATTCCTATCTTGCTCTGCTGGTAATTCTCATGGTTCATCAGTGTTGCAGCTGGGTAGGGCTGTTAAGTTGCTTCCCTCCTTTGGCAGCTTGTGTAGTAGTATTTCAGGTGCCAAAGTAAGGTAGGGATCATTTAGGGTTAAGAATTAGCATATTCTTCAAATAGTCTTATCTCTTATATACTGAAACATTGGCAATTTACCAAAACCATGTGTGCCATTGTCCTTAGTATATCTGGAAAACTGTACATAACATTTTTACTGTCCACCACTTTTAAGATTACAGCTCAGTACTATTAAATATATTCATGCTGTCTTACAACAAATCATTACTATTTTTGGACACTGATATCTAACATTAAATCTGTTAATAAGACATCTCTCACCCCCACCCCCACCCTCATTCCATTTCTGGCAACCTCCATTTTATTTTCTGGACCTAAGTATCCAAGTCTTCCAGATACTTGCTGTAAATGGAACCAGATAGCATTTATCTTTCTTATGCCAGGCCTATGTCATAAGCATGCCTTCCGGGCTGGCTTGTCCATGTTATCATATTGGTTTATCCTTTTGTAAGACTGAACAACTTCCCATTATGTGTATACTCTGCCAGTTGTTTCCCCACCCTTCCATTGGTAGACACGAGTAATTCCACCTCCTGGCTACTAAGAGTGTTTTCATGACATCTGTGATTCGTTAGAGGATGAAGTCACCTCTAATGAGGAGCAGAGAGCCAGTCAAGTGAGCCTGTGTGGAATATGCCTATTTCTTGCCTCTGTGACTAAGGCCAGGAGGTCCTCACCTAGACTCACCATTCTGAGACTTTATTTTGAAGGAAGAGAAAGGGGCCTAATATTAAGAAGTATGTGCTTAGGCTGAGTGTAAGAGTTATCTTCAGAGTGAGTCTCTCAGAGGATCCTCCTAATAAATACGTTCTTAGTACATGGCAGGAGACTAAAAAGTTGAACCAAAGAACTCAGAGAAGAACAACTTTTAAATTTTTGTAGCTATAATATGCTCTATAGGCAAAACTTATAAAACTTTACACACCAAATTTATGAGCTAAATCCATCTGAAACATTCTTGAGACTAAAAAAGGGGGCAGGATTTGACTCTCGCCTCCTCTGTTTATTGGAATCATGACTTGTGATTTAAACCAGTGAACTACCATGAGCCTCCATTTCATCCCTCCAATATAGGAATAATAATGGTATCTACCCTGGAAGCTTAGTTTGAATTAGAATAATGATCATGTTGTTACATACTTAGCAAATGGAATTTTCTTTTCTATTACAGTATTTGTGACTGTTAATAACCTTAGCTGAAGGTTAGGCTAAGAAATGTTTCCTTTTTCTCCAGGGTACATGCAAGTTTTTATATGAAAGACAAATACTAGTATTTTAGTTCAAAATGAAGTCTTTGTAAATTAACATGTGTATGTGTATGCATGCATGCGTGTGTGTGTGTGTGTGTGTGTGTGTGTGTGTGTGTGTGTGTGTGTGTGAATGCTGTCTCTGGAATTCCACAGCATTCCCTTTCAAGAAATCCTAACACTTGATCTAGAGTTAGCACCCTATTTCCTTAAAGACACTCAGTTTTGTATAAACAAAGAGGCTCCTCAAAATGAGTCCCAGTAGAGTGTGCACATAATCCCTTAGTTCATAATCTCTTACTTAAGAAATGTCCATTATTTAGTTGGCTTGGAGTGGTGGAGATGCAAGAGAACCTAGAGTCAGGTGTACTCCAGACACATGTTCCACCACTGAGTTGCATCCTCAGCTCTACCTGAAAGTATTCTAAGAGATCGGTACAAGCAATTCTGAGATGAGAGTGTCCTGCACCTGCTCTGTGCCTTGTCTCCTATGTCTTCTCATTGCCAGTGATTCTAATTATTTAATTAAACAGCAAAGCAAGGATTACTCATCCCACCTTTCTGGTAACAGATGCTATTCTTACAAGGAACTTTGGTGCATTGAGTCAAGAGTCAAGTATGGTCCCAGGGAACTGTCTAAAATTATCCAAAATATGGAAAGGGACAAAATGGGACCTCAGAAATATAGGTTCAGTGACATACATAGGTTAAACACTAGCATGTGCCCTGACGTGTGTTGAGACATGATAACAACCAGAAATCCCGCCTAGATTTGTTTTAGGGGAGAAATGAGGTGCATAGCAATATCCATTGTTTACTGGCTCTTACTTTTACATGTACTAATACATACTATTCACTATAGCTGTGTTGGATTGGGACTCTCAGTCCTTCTTGACTTATAATTTTGAAAGACCAAGAACTAGCCTTTGTTCAGTATCACATAAACAGACAAGAAATAAACCTCAAACAATTTAATCAAGAGCATATTGTTGATTGTATTACACGTACACAGTAAGATTGGCAGCTAAGAACAGTGAGTATCAGAGCAAAACAAGGTACATTTAAACAGGAGTTCTTCAAAGGTATCCAGAAGGTCGACATTCATACTGGGCTTTGAAAATTGGATAAGATCTAGCTGAGGGAGAGGAAGCTGGGGGGAACAGATAAGGCTGCTTAAAGCTAAGCATTACTCAGGTACCAGCATTGCCCTGTTCTGATAGATGAAAGACTGTTGATGAAGAAGAGGCAAGTTGCATCAGAGAAGGTTGAAAAATGCAAGTTTCAATGATTATTTTACTTGGTACATAGGAGCAGCCAATGGGGGAAAAAATTAACCAAAAGGACCGATTTGGGGTGGCTCTTTAAGAAGATTAAACTGCAGCTGTTTGCAAATGGGATTGGTGGAGGAACAGACAGACAAGACAAGGAAAAGTTAGGACAGTGTTGATAAAATCTCATCAAAATGTGATAAAAGCTTAAGATAGAGGATTGTGAATGGAGGCAGAAAAGAGAGATGAAGGCTACAAACCTTAGATACGGAGACAATAGGGCTGAACAAAGAGCAGATTACAGAAGAGGACGATAGAGTTTCTTGGAAGATTTTGAAGTAAGCCTTCAAAGATGTGCTTGATTTTTATTAGGTAGAAAGGAGGAAGACAAACCCTCTTAGTGGAGAAAAGCAAATGTTTGGTTTCTCCAGCTCTCCTTAGAACTCTCCAGAATTCTGTACCAGTGCTGACTAGCATTTCTACCAAGCCAGATTCAAACTTCTCCCAAAGATAACGGGAAATTCTGTGATTTTTCTAGTGATTTCTCAAATTAAAAAATATTTAATTTTTAGAAATTATACATTCATGCCTCACAAAATGAAATACTTACCAGTGCTCACTCGATGATGTTTTCGTTCCAGTTTTTTTCTTTTATTAAAATCAGAAGTCTTTCAAAAAGACCACTGTTCAGATATTTTAAGGCATTAGGATATTGATTACCTTTGCTCATATTACCCTACACAGCTTGTTGAAAGCATCTTTATGTATATAAAATTTCTTTGTGTACATAAAGGCAAGAAAGCAGTCACAGTAGCCACCTGGTAGAAATCCAGAACATGCATATTAAAGTTCCTTTACGTGCCCTGCATTTTTATGATGTCTCTTACTTGTGGTTAGTGAGAATTCATTGCCTGTAATTTGTGGACAGTTCCTAACAACCAGTTGTGGGTCTTCAGGGAGCAAATACCTACACAGAAATATTTATTTGCCACTGAGAAGATCATCAGGACAAAGAGATGATTCAATATGTATTCTTTATTTAATAGCATCGTTTGAGCAAGGCTTTAAAGATTATAAACCAGGGAGAGCAAGAGAGAGAGAGAGAGAGAGAGAGAGAGAGAGGAGAGAGGCAGAGAGGCAGAGAGGCAGAGAGGCAGAGAGATAGAGACAGAGACAGACAGACAGAGACAGACAAAGAGAGACAGACAGGCAGACAGAGAGATTGAGAGAGACATCTCCAAACATTAAGCAACATAGTTAAAATTTGGAATGAAACATAACACTGGTCCTAATACCTAAAGTCTAGGAGGTCCTTCACGGCATTTGACAAACTCAAGATTAATATGAAAATTAAATAATAAGACTCCAAATAGGATTAATATACTGATTGTCCAGGGAGGGTCCACACTATCCATTCTGCTCACACACTCTTACTAGTGACAGAAGGACAGTTAATACTGACATATCTCAAGGAGATGTCTGGTAAGAAGAGGCATTAAAAGCCAAGTTCCCTCCAAAGGGTGCTAGCACTTTACCTTTGTCTCCTAGTTTAAGACTAGTGAAAACAAAAGACCAAACAAACAGAAGTTCTTGGAAATCCTTTATCAGAAGGAAGCTGTAAAGTATTTGAAAAGAGCTGGAAGTTGACTGTTACAGCATCTAGCAGGAAGGCTTGAGCTACCCTCAACATCTGCTCTCATCAGGCTTGTGGTTCAGTGACACCCAGAAGCAGTCAGGAATTGGTGAGAGGAATTCCAGGCAGCCTCAGCTGAGAACCTGAAGCCTCAGAGTTGAAAAAGGACAGCAGAAAGGCCTCATTATCAGTCAGGGTGCACCAAATATGTCACACCATTGGTGAACTAAAACAGGCATCTATGAGAAACAGGATAGGACTCTCCCTACTTCTCTCCAGATGCTTTGGCAATATGGACATCTCTCTTCTACATGCAGCCTGGTGAGCGGGGAGCAAAGCTGACTGAGATCAGGTCCCACGAGGAGAAGTCAAGAGGATTCTTAAACTAAAGAAGGAAGTGTGTAAGACCTAGGGACCTAGGTCTCTTTAGAAATGCTTCTTAACCCCTTCTACATTTTTTTTTTTTTTTTTTTT
>NW_022196904.1:161825505-161835042 GCF_008632895.1 Mastomys coucha | reverse complement strand
TGGTTTTTCGAGACAGGGTTTCTCTGTACAACCCTGGTTGTCCTGGAAACTCACTCTTGGGTCTTACTTTGCTACTGCTAGCTTTCAGATTACCCTCTGTACATTACAGGTCTGTCCACACTCCAGATGATGGGCTAGTGGTTTCTGAAGCCATTCATGATATACTATTTAACCCAAAGCTACTGCCTTCATTTTAAGTGGCCAGTTCAAGCCACACCATTTTAAAGGGTCCACACCAGAAGGTTTGACCATACAAACTCGCCTGAATTGTGATAGTAGTGTCTGTAATTAGAGAATACTGCACTGATGTGCCTGCTGACGTGTCACCATTTGTACATATTAAATACATCCCCTAAAATTACTTTAATTAATCCTTCAGGGTCCATCATGTAATTTATTACTGTCCTGTCTTTCTGCAACTGTCAAACTTCCATGGATCACAGCATGTTGCTGAGCTCTGAGAATGTGTGAGTGCATGTGTGTGGGTGTGGGGGTGTGTGTGTGTGGGAGAGAGAGAGAGAGAGAGAGGAAGGGAAAGAGGGAAGGAGAGAGGGAGAGAGAGAGAGAGAAGATAGAAGTATCAAAAGCAATAGTAATGAAGAAAGTCTTATTGACCCTCTGTGTGACAGAGACCACCATCCCACTTAACATGCAAGGATAGAAAAAACGTCTCCTTCTTAAAGCTCCCTCCCACGACCTTTCTTCCCTTGCTCCCATTGGCCACAGATTTAGCACAGGAGTTAGAAAAGCCGACTTTGCAGGCCATGAGGTCTCAGCTGCGACTACTTAGCTCTGTATTTGAAGCTTGTAAGCAGAGACAGTGTGGAAGTGAAGGGGTGTGGCAGCGTTCCAATAAAACTTTATTCGTAGGGATTGAAATCTGAATTCCATATCATTTCCATGTGTCACAAAATATTCTTTTGATTCTTTTCAACTATCTAAAAGTGAAGAAACCGTGCTGAGCTTAGAGGATGAATGAAAAGGGCAGGCAAAATGTGTTAGGCTTGTCGGCTGGCCACAGTTTGCAGCTCTCTGCTTTGACACTACCAGAGTATAAAGAATCAGAGTCACTTTCTTGGCTCTTGGGGGAAGAAAAAAAAAACTGTTTAACAAGTTCAATTTGACAACTCCCTCTGGCCACAGCCAGACACCGTGTATAAGGAGGAGCTTTCCTTCAACCTTCAAATGCTTCCGTATCTTAAGCCGGCGATGTCTCTGATGATGCGGCAGAAAACCTTCTCAGCAGCTTCCAGGCTGTACTAGCGATCTTCAGTGTCCCAGACACCTGATCTGATTATGACTGCGTAGCTCTAAGTCATTCATGCCAATTTGCCTTGGCCATCTAAAAAAAGCTGCCTCTGCCCGGCTCTGTGGGTAAATTCAGTCAGTAGTGGAAATAGTCAGGCCGTCGCTCTCTGGAAACAAGCCCAGAGGGAACTTTGGGCAGTGGGGTTCTTGCAAAGTGCCAAACCACAGCTACGAAGGGGATGTGAAGGAAGGAGCCTGCCACAGTCCAGGAAATAGCCAGCTGGAGAAGGTTGTCAGCCAGCTATGAAGAGGCCAGGCCCCAGCAGAGCATCAGCTGCTGGCATCATGTCCTTTCTAGCTTGAAGGCTCCAAGAGAGCCTTCACAGCTCTGTGATTGCTACTGCGCTCACAGCTCTTACTCAGGGGTTCACTGTTCCAACATCAGCATGTTCTGATTAGAATAACAGAGGGCTCCAGGTTCTAGATTGGACTTCTGCACTCCTCAGTCCAGGAAAAGAAAGTGTTTGCCGTCTGCAAACAGGAATCTTTCCATATAATACTCTGGACATCAATAGTCATTCATTCTATACCAAGAAGTTTCCTCTGTACCCTGTTTCCTCTGTATTCTTTCTTCTTCTTCTTCTTCTTCTTCTTCTTCTTCTTCTTCTTCTTCTTCTTCTTCTTCTTCTTCTTCTTCTTCTTCTTCTTCTTCTTCTTCTCCTCCTCCTCCTCCTCCTCCTTCTCCTGTTCCTCCTCCTTCTTTTCTTCTTCTCCTTCTTCTTCTTCTCCTCCTCCTCCTCCTCTTCCTCCTTCTTTTCTTCTTCTTCTTCTCCTTCTTCTCCTCCTCCTGCTCTTTCTCCTTCTTCTTCTTCCTCCTTCCACTTCTGCTTCTTCCTCTTCTCCTTCTTCTTCTTTTCTCCTCCTTGTTCTTCTTTTCTTTTTCTTGTTCTTCCTCTCCTCCTCCTTCTCCTCCTCTTCTTCCTCCTCCTCTCCTCTTCCTTCTTTTTCTTCTTCACGTCCACAGAATGTCCCAGAGATCTTCATGAACTTTTGCATTTTGATTTCTAAAACAATTTTGATTTCTGGGTCTGTCCCTTCTCAAATTTTAAAGACCAAGGGAGTAAACAGAATGATTTGTAATCCTTTAGTTTCATGGATTTTTTTTCTTATTCATTACCTTGTACTCAGTGCATTTTCCATGAGTACATTTCTTTTTAATCTATTCATTCATTCATTCATTCACATCCTAATTGCCTCTCCTCCCAGTTCAGCTCTTACAACTTCCTCCTGCCATTACTCCCTCCTTTTCTCAGAGAAAGGGCACCCCTGGCTTGGTTACCACCCTACCCTGGGATATTCAGTCGCTGTAGACCTAAGCACATCTTCTCTTACTGAGGCCCAACTAAAAAGTTCAGTCAGGGGAAGGGGATCCAATGGCAGGCGACAGAGTCAGAGACAGTCTTTGCTCAAATTGTTATCAGGCCCACATGAAGACCAAGCTGCACATCTGGTACAAATGTGTAGGTGGCCTAGGCACAGCCTTTGCACGCTCTTTGGTTGGTAGTTCAGTCTCTGTGAGCCCTTATGGGCCCAAGTTAGTTGACTCTTTAGGTCTTCTTGTGGTGTCTTTGACTCCTCCAGCTATCCTCCACTCTTCTACAAGACTCCCCGAGTACACCTGATGTTTGGCTGTGGGTCTCTGGATCTGTTTCCATATGCTGTATTGGGTGAAGCTTCTCAGAAGACAGTTATGCTAGATTCCTGTCTACAAGAACAGCAGAGTATCATTAATAGTGTCAGGGATTGCCTATCTTACATAGGATATGTTTCAAGTTGGTCAGTCATTGGCTGGCTGTTCCCTCAATCTCTGCTCCATCTTTATCCCTGTGAATCTTGTAGGCAGAACAAATTTTGGGTTGAAGGTTTTGGGGGTGGGTTGATGTCCCCTCCCATTAGTACATTTCTCAGTTAATAGATAGGCGATCCTGCTGGAGATGTTGGGTGCCTGCCATGGCTTTATTCATGTTTATCATTCTTTACATTGCCCCTGGTGTTTGCTCTCTTTCCATCCAATCACCCTGATGTTCTTTTAGTGGTCATGAGCTTGAGAAGGCACCAGGAATCACTGACCCCAGTCTCCAACAATGTATGGATGGATAAGAATATTATGATTTCCCACATTTCTTTTTTAGCTTCACTCTTTGTATCTACCAACTGAATATTCTAAATTAACACACACATTTATGGATATATAATACTGATATAAATAATTAGTTTCCAGTGTAGAATCATAAAAATCAAATGACTCACATAAAAAAATAATTGCTGCTAGAAATGAAGATACATGCCTGTAATCCCAGTACTTGGAAGGTTGAGGTGAGATTGTTAGTTCAAGATCAGCTAGGGCTACTTGAAAAGTTCAAGGTCAGCCTCAGCATCTACAACTATGTTTAGCAAGACCTTGCCTCGGTCAGGCAGCAGTGGAAGGAATACCACAGTAACATTTTAATATCAGTTCTTTTCTTTATTTGATGTGAGCTTTTTCTTTTTCTTCATTTTTTGTTGGGTTTTTGTTTTGTTTTGTTTTGTTTTGATTTTCAGTACTGGGACTCACACTCAGAACATGATAGCATGCCAAAGAATTCTAATGCTTGCATGAACGGTAAAGGGAGGAGGATCTATTTGAGTTCCAGGCCAGCCTGGTGTACCTAGTGAGCTACAGGAAAGCCAGGGCTACTGAATGAAACCTTGTCAAAAACTAAACTAAACTAAACTAAACTAAGCTACCACCACTCCAGCATGAAACCTCTAATGCTAAGCTTAGCCTAATAGACCTTATTTTAATTCTCTAGGTGGCACATAGGTTAACTTGTTTTCTCATGACTACATTTGCATTTCTCAGATGGGATATTAGCTCTCTTTCTATAGTTGGGAAATGACATTTATTACTAAATATGTAAAATAAAAGAAGTGTCTCATCTAGGCGCTGTTAGCACTGAAAGAGAATAAGACATAGGCTCCCCTAGAATTTACTTCATGAAATTTACTAGGACTCTGTGAGGCATGTACATACCATGATATACGTGTTATGTATATGATAACTATTGATAACATATGATAGGTATTACAGAAATAATTGGTGCCATCTAAATGAGGCTGGTCGTACTATGAGCAACTCCTGTGTAGGCCTGTCCTGAAACCTTGAGACCATGATATCAGTTAGGATTCAAGTACTGTGACTGTGCAAGTTCCTCAGAATCTGTGGAATTGTGGCTTAATAAGGTAAGAGGAATTAGGAAGACTGAAAACTGGGTTGGGTTAAGGTGATAGCTAGCACAGCTGTCAGTCACATGGTTAAGAACAAACAGTACTTGCTGGACACTAGTCTTTTATAAGGAAGTGAAGGAAGAGAAACTGAAGACATGAATTTGTTTAAAACCTATTTGTTGTAAAATACTGGAATGTCTGAAGGAAATAGTATGGCTATTTATAAATACATATATGCACATATCAATATTCTATGTAACTAGTAGACTAGCAAGCCTACATTGGGGACATCCCCCTCCAGGAAGCAACTGTAGGGACCTGCAGAGTCACACATCCATGTTTGCTGCTCTGTGCTTGGCAATAGGAAGAAATCCAAGAGTTGATTAATTTGATAACTAGAAGACTCACTCATTACACATTATGTGTGTATATATATATTATATATATTATGGATTATTATCTTTAAAGGGGAGGAAATTATTGCACATACTACATTACAAATGAACTTGATGGTATTAAACTGTGTGAAATTAGTGAGTTACAAAAAGAGAATCATTGTGTGATTCCATCTAGATGAGGTACCTTGAAGAGCAAAAATCAATGATGGAAAGTGGACTGCTGGCTGCCAAGGGTGAGGGGAGACAAAAAAGGGTATCTGTCCCTTTCTGGGTGTGGGATGATGAAACTTCCACAGGCAAAGAGAAGCAGGGCTGCACAGCATGAAGCTATTTATTGCCCCCGAATTACATACTGAAAATGGTTGAAATGACAAATTCATGTTATGTGCATTTTACTACAATTTCATGGGAAGGCAGAGTGTATTGGTTTTGGCTGCCTTTCTATTCTTAGAGGCTTTCTCTCTCTCTCTCTCTCTCTCTCTCTCTCTCTCTCTCTCTCTCTCTCTCTCTCTCTCTCTCTCTCTTTCTCTCTGTCTCTCCTGCTTTTCATGTGTGGACGGAGCCTCTGCCAGGGGCCCACATTGCACAGCAGCCCAGATGCAATGCACGTGCATGTGGAGAGGGTCATGCTCCACAGTGTGTTTTTGTTTTTGTGTTTTATATTAACCTCATAAGAAGGGCTTTGCTTCTAGGCAGCCTCACTCCCACTGGAATCTGCTTCCTTGAAATGGAAAGTTCTACCATAGCATGAGTAGCACATTTTGTCTGTGCTCCCTGAAATGTTGTAAGCCACAGTTTAACCAGCAAACAATGGGAGAGGCCAAAGAAACTACCCTTGGGCAAACGGTCTGCTGAACAGGACATGCTCAGTTCTGCCTTCAGTGTTTTTCATGCGCCTGCTTTGTCTTCACTGTTTAAGGGCCATTGACTAAAGCTCAGGGTGGGATGAGGTTGTCAAATGGAGTCTTAATGATCAGGGAGTACATAAGCAAAGCAATCTCCGGAAGAAACAGTTCTATTCCCTTCTGTCTTTATGGAGTGTTTTCAGTGTCCGTCTTGTAGATTACCCAGCAGTAAAAAAGAGGAATGCTATGCTGCTAACGCAGCTGCTGGGAGATAAGTAGGCGTATCCCTCAGTGCATTGGTCAAACAGACCTGGAATTCAGTTTGCTTGAGCTTTCGATGACCACTGGCCGTATGGCCTGGAGCAGACTTGTGTATTCTCAGCTTCCTTTGTGTAAAGGGAGATGAAGATAATGCTTTCTATCTACTCCTCGGGGTTGGTGTACACAAGTTACTATTTGTAAAGTGCTTAGGACAGAGGCGGGCAGGCATGTGGTGTGAACTGAGCTATTCAGTATTAACCATAGCACAAGCAAACAGACTTCCAGGGTGGATGCACGTACACGATGGTGGCGTGATAGAAAATACGTACCGTCTGAATTTGAGCAATTCACTTGAATGCCTTACAACTGGGTTCAGCAATACAGGAAGTTGCCCTTCCCAGGGTTGTAATGTGTAACTCTATGTGTGTAGATTGTTAAGCTAGAGCATTTCTGTTAGAATTATGATACTAGGACTGGGGAGATGGTTCAGTGGGTAAATTGCTTGCTGAATGTGGGTGAAGACCTGAGTCTGAATCCACAGAGCCCATGTAAAGCTGATTTAGTAGCCTGCATCTATAAAACCAGTGAATTTAAGGCAAGATAAGAGGCATTCCAAGACAGTCCCCAGAAGTTCTGGGTCAGCTAGTTGAGAATACACAGCAGCAAACAGAGGTGCCCTGGATCAAATAAGGTATAAGCAAAGACTGATGCCGGAGCTTGTCCTCTGACCACATACATAGCATGGCTTATACACACCCACACTCATACACATGACTGTACAGAGAGAGAGAGGGGGAGAGGAGAGAGACAGAAAGACCTCCGGAGGGGGAACGGGAGAGGTATACACAACTAATATATGCATGCATATATACATAATGAATGTACCTTCCATTTTCGCTCCTTTTATACTCATGTCTGAATGAAAGAAGAGAGGTTTTTTTTTTTTTTAATTTGTTATTTTGGGGCTAGGAAAACAGCTCGATCAGCAAAGTACTTGCCACACATGTATGAGGGCCTGAATTAGGAACTTTAACACGCATATAAAAACTAGGTGCTCCAGTGAGCGTACATCATTCCCGCTGTGAAAGAGACATGCAGATCCACACCACTGTCCTGACAGCCAGGCTAGTTGGATCATGCACTCCATATTCAGTTAGAGACCTAGTCTCAAATAAAGGAGAAAATGATTGACACCTGGTGAGTCTGGTTTCCACACATGGGCATGCATATCCAAATCAACACATGAGCATACATACATAGATATATCACACACCCACAAAGACACACGCAAGTTATTTTAAATAATATATGCTTGATGCAAAAAATGATAAAAATCTACCTTCTTATGCTTTAATAAAAGTCACTATAAGTCTTTTCTGTCTTTTAATTACTATCAGATATCTTAATGTTTAAGATTTTAAAATATTTTTCCCCTCTGGGCTAAGATTCTAGTTAGAAAGACTTATATGTAGAAAATTTAAATAAACTTGATCTTTCAATGTTTAATTTTATTTTAAAATTTAAATATATTTTCATGTTTATACTTTATTTCTTCAAGAAAAATATTGTTATAAATTGTCTATTTTATAATGCCATTTAAGAATATTCAAAAATACATGTACAATATTCTAATATGCACCATAAATAAAAAGAGCTTTCATTTCATATTTTCTATTCCATTACTATTATACAAATCTAAAAAAAATCACATAATGAGTTACTAAGTCCTATAGTATTTACATACATAACTCCGGCACTGTTTATAACTGGGGAACTTTTTTAAACTTAGGGAATTCCTTACATGGAAGTCAATGATCCAAATCAATTTCTAGTTCTGAAAAACTAAACAGTTTATAGTAGGAATGAATTCACCACAGCTTCATAGTAGCAGTAGTGCAGCTGGTCTTCTCTGTTGCCCATTTAAATGGTCATTGATCGCCATGGGAAGGCCTTGCTGAAATAAGAAGCTTGCAAGATACTCAGTGACTTCCGGCCTTTCCCATGCTCCTACTGCCTATTCTTAGAAAGCTGACAGCTCATGTTTAACTATCCCATATTTCCTTCATTCCTTCCCTAATTTCTACTGCCTGGCTTTGTTTTGTTCTGTTTTGTTTTAGGATTCTTTATGTGTGGGTGTGGGTGTCCGAGTATACACGGGTGCCTGTGGAGGCCAGAAGAGGGCATCAGATCATTGGAACTGGAGTTATGAATGGCTGTCAACTTCCGGATGTGGATGCTGAGAACCCAAGCCACATCCTCTGCAAGAGCAGCAAGTGCTCTTAACTGCTGAGCCCATCCCTCTCCATATTTCTTGACTGTTACAGGAGTTTTATACCCATTACAATTCTCTATGATAAACTGAAGGATTGCTCATTTGTATGAGTCACTATATGTTGACACTTTTTAAATTAAAAATGTTCCTGAAAACTGAAAGTCATTATCTGATTACTAGTAAGTGGCACTGAATTTGATCTTTTCTACAAGATAACCTTGAGGGAAATAGTAAATGAACGTATCTTCCTGGTGTCTCTCTCTTAAGATGCAGAGAAGAAGGATCCTTGGGCTGGAACAAAAGAGAGGGCAGAGGTTGAAAGCCTTGGAGAAACCCATTTAATGTCTTAGATGTCTAAGAGCAAATGCTTTTCAGCCAAATATACACCTTTCAGACAAGCAACAGATTGAGAGCCAGAAAATAGTTCTTTTTAACTAGAATCTTAAACTCATGTAATGAGTTGAATGACGTGTCTCTGAGAATTTTTCTGGTTGCACATGGAAAACAAAGAAACCTTCTTTGCGCTCTCTCTCTCTCTCTCTCTCTCTCTCTCTCTCTCTCTCTCTCTCTTTCTCCACGGTCTCCTGTACTCCTTTGCTTAGCTCATTTGGAACCCTTAGGTCAAACAAAATTAAGAGCACAGCTTTCAAAGGACTAGTGGGTGGTAGAGCCGTTGGAAGGATTGGAAAGGGCTCAGTATTTGTTTTATTTCCTCTGAGCTCATTACTTACTCTGAGTAGGTTAGTTAGCCAGGAAGAGAAGACAAACAGCATTTGGTTAATAAGTCCCATAAGAATCCAGCAGAATGTCTCTTCTGGTTTAACATTGTATGGCTGGATAAAGCACAATATCCTTTCTGCCTGTACCTTTCATCTGACCAGCTTTGAAGTTGATAATTTACAGTGAGGATGAGTGGTGTGTGTGAGCTTGCTCCCCACAGATTTCTGAGGTTAACATTTTGAAATGTGTGGGAGACATGTCATTGGGAAAAGGAACATTATTTTCTCCTCATCACTACTGCAATTTTAGATCAAATAGGATGTTGTCTGGCTCAATATTTGCAATCTACAACTGATTTTTCTTACTTCATCTTGGAAAGTTGAAAAGCAGAAAGGAACCAACATTTTATTTAATAATTACAATAAGAAGAAGAGGAAGGAGAGGAAGAAGAAGTAGAGGAGGAGGAAGAAGAGGAAGAGGAAGGAGAAGAGGAAGAAGAAGAAGAAGAAGAAGAAGAAGAAGAAGA
>NW_022196904.1:161800706-161825318 GCF_008632895.1 Mastomys coucha | reverse complement strand
GAGGAGGAGGAGGAGGAGGAGGAGAAGGAGAAGGAGAAGAAGAAGAAGAAGAAGAAGAAGAAGAAGAAAAAGAGGAAGAGGAGGAGGAGGAGGAGGAGGAAGAAGAAGAAAAAGAAGAAGAAGAAGAAGAAGAAGAAGAAGAAGAAGAAGAAGAAGAAGAAGAAGAAGAAGAAGAAGAAGAAGAAGAAGAAGAAGAAGAAGAAGAAATAATACTCTACTTTTGGTGAGCCAAGAGATCCTCACGATTCATTCACCAGCTATGATTTCTAGCAAACAGATACAATTCCTTTAGGAGCTGCTTAATACAGTCCTGGGATTAATGGGTTCTCCACCAGTAGCTGAGAAGCGCTTGATCTACACAGTCTAGGAACCAATGGAAATGCCCAGTTTAGTCAGCCATAAAAAAACATGAGGACGGAGTCAGGTAGGAAGACCAAGGGAAAAGGATGAGAAGTTAGGGATGGTAGAGCCTGGTGGGCTTTCATTTAAAATTTATAATGAATTTTAAAGTAAAACCCATAATATTAACCAATAATTTGCAAGACTTATGAGCAAGTTCTATGTTATCAAAAAAGTAGTTTCTGTACCTGTTGCCTGTGAGGTACTGTAACTTGCAAACTGGTGGCTTTTGCTGAGCCTTCTGCATGCCCTCTTCTTAGTACTGTTGGTGAATACCTTGGAAAGGGTTAGATTCTAGTCAATGGATCATTCTCTGAATCATTCACATCCATTCACTCTTTGTGGACTACTTTAAGATCTATTCACCTCCACAGCAACACAATATTTCTACTAATTGGACCTGATTCTAAAGGAATCTTTTTACACAAAAATCTGCAAAATGTTTGTGACCATCTGTTTTGATTTTGACCAATTATGTAGGTGATATGAAGACTCTAATCTCTGAAAACTAGTAAGCATTGTTAACAGTGAAGGAAAGCTAATCTGACAACACAAAATCCCCGACATTAGAGAGCAAGGCTAAGAACCAGAAGATCAAGTGAAAAAAAAAGTTCTAGGAGCATTGAACAGTTAGCACTAGGCATTCCCTTCGGTACTTAAGGAAAACGTGAGGTATTGCAGGTGGCTTTCGAAACAGGCAGGTCCCAGTAAAGGCCCAGGAAAGTGAATTGCACAACACCACAGCAAGACTGCAGGAGGAACAGATGGTTGTGAGGGTAAGCCAAAGCTCCAGAGAGGACAAGGAACCAGAAAGGAAAAGCTATTTCTTGTTGTTCTTGCTGTTGTTGCTGCTGCTGCTGCCGATTGTGTTTGTGTGTGAAATCATGTGCATGCACACATGTGGAAGCCAGAAGGTGTTGTTTCTGAGGGACCCAGCACCTTGTTTTCATCAGACAAGGACTCTCAGTGACCTGGATCTCTGAGTAGGCTAGGCTGGCTGGCTGGCAGCTCCAGGATCCTGCTACTTATAATTCCCCAGCACTGGAAACCCAAAGTGTCCACCATCAAGTCTGGCTACTGATGTGGATGCTGGGGATGGACTCCACTCTTCATGTTTGGACAATAAGCACCTTTCCAACTGAAGTATCTTCCCAGCCAATTCTATTTCTTTTCTTTCTTTGCTATTTTGTTTTGTTTCAGAGTGTGTGTGTGTGTGTGTGTGTGTGTGTGTGTGTGAGAGAGAGAGAGAGAGAGAGAGAGAGAGAGAGAGAGAGAGAGAGAGAGAGAGAGAGAGAGAGAGTTACAGAGCATCAAACCAAGGGCCTTTTGCATACTAGACCAGGGCTGTACCATTCAGCTACATTCCTTGCCAAGGAAAAACTATCTATGAGTAGATATCTTCTATTTGTCACATTTAAGTAAGTTTTATGCATTCATAGGACAAATAATTTAGAATAATTGGCTTTTCTTGAATTCCATTAGCTAAAGAATCATATAATTTTACCACAAAGGAAAACCTATATTTTCCCTTTCTTTGGAGATTTCATTTTATTTTCCTATGCTGTGGAATTCTTGTGAGGAATGACTAATAAATGACAAAGCCATCTGTCCTGAGGACCAAGTGGAGGGCACCTGCCCAAGTCTCATGACTGCTTTGTAGGCTGTGCTTTTTTGAAAGTCACATCCCAGAAAAACCAAATGGCCATCCATGTCACAAGAGTCATGATATGCTATGGTAGCAGAATGCCTCAATGCTCTGTCACAAAGTGTCAAAGACTGTTCATGGTTCTCATGAAACAGAATGAGTATTCTCAAAAACTTATGTTAATAAAATTCTGATTTTATTTTTTTATACTTTACTGTCTCTAGAAGGTAATACAGCAATAGTTTCTAACTTTAAACTTTTTCACATTAACAGACCTAATCAAAATCTCAAGGTTAGACAGAAGAATAAATTCTAAGTACTCTTGTTATATTGTTGAACCTAATAGGTAGAGTAAACAAAGTCACTAATAACATCCTGTTTTGACAAAAATTCCACATCGTCTTTACTTAGTGGAGTTTATTTCATTATTTTATAGAGTAAACATTGCATTCTGATCTACAAATCTTCATGGTTTAGTTTTCTTTAGGAAGATTTATCTATTTATTTATTTATTTATTTATTTATTTTCTGTTTTGGAATCCCTGGAAAGTTTAGTTAAAATTCCGATGTGTGGGCCTCACCCAAGTCTCTAGAAAGTACCTTAAGCAGGGATATTCTGAGCACTCAAGTAATTCTTTTTTTTTCCATTTATTTGCTTATTTATTATCCACTTTACATCCTCATTGCTGCCTGAGAGTTTTCATTAATCCTTTGAGCACTCCATATATGTATTTTGATCATATCCACCCCTCCACTCCTGCCCATAATTCTTTCCAGATCTGCCTCCACCCTTTTTTCGCTCCCAGCTCTGTGCCCATATACATACGTCAAGTCTATTTGTACTACCCATATTTTCACGGATATGGAGCCATCCTCTAGAGAGTGGTGGTTAGCTTACCTGAAACCACATCCTTAAAGAAGTCTAGCTCTATGCCCTAGAAGTCATCAACTGTCAGTGGTTTTTCTCTTCCATGCTAGAATGTTGACTGACTTGGTTTCGTGCAGGCAACCACAGCTCCTATGAGTTCATTGGTATTGCAGCTCTATCCTATCCAGAAGCAGTACTCTTCTCCCATCCTCTTGACATCTGACTCCTACAATCTCTCTGGCTCTCTCTCTGAGTCTAATGGAGATAGTGATTTACATTTCCTATTTGGAGCTCAAAATCCTAGTGATATTTATTCTCTGCACTTTGATCAGTTGAGTTTCTGTGTTGCCCACCAATTCACTACACAAACACACACACACACACACACACACACACACGCATGCATGCACCCACATGTGTGTGCAACCCCCCCCACACACACACACACGTCTCTGATGAGGTCTGATAGCTACACTAATTTATGGCTATGGAGATGTAAATTTAGAAGGCAGTCTGATACCCTGCATTTACCCTATGAGCTCCCCAATCAATGAGATTTACAGTACCAGGCATGTGTTTCTTTCTGTGGATTGGGCTTTAAATCCAATTAGCCAGTTGCGGTCACTCTCATAGTATTTATGCCACTACTATGCCCATGGGGATTACACCATGTGGTCACCATTGTAGTTCATGGAGTCCAGGACTGGAGACTTGCCCTGAGAGGTCCCCTTCCAGTATTACCCAACAGAGGGGAAGCTTCTTGAACATGATATTTTCTAAACTACAAAAAAATTGATGTCTAGTGAAAAGATTTTTAAAAAAATCACTGAAAGATCATTTACAGGATATCAAAGACTTTCTTAGCATGACATATTGTGCTGTACACAGAACACACTGGACTAATTAATCCCATAGTGGTAAGTGAGATCGGTTAGCTCGTAGCCACCTAGCCATACAGTAGGTGCTGAGGAAATGATGAGACATGGATTGCATGCCCGTGAGGAGATCATACCAGTTGCTTCTGACTTATCCCAAATCCAAATTTTTAAATGTATTTACACAGAAGTCCTGTCATTCTTGGTTCACAGGTCATCATTAAGAAGCTAGTAGAATCAGTTAGGATGATCATTTATGCATAAATAAACATATTTAATGACACAAGGTTGCTGTATTGAAGAAAACATAACCTAAAGTAAGTTTAAGGGACATGAGTGGTTTCATCATATAAAAACAGCAATGCTTATTATACAAGAGACAAAAATCATGACTACCCTAGTAGACGCAGGAAAAGTATTTAACAAAATTTAAGACCCTTCATAATTCAACAAGTTTGGCAGAGGAAAGATGCCTCTTAACACAGGAGAGACCACGTGTGGCAAACCCAGGTTAAGGTTGTGTAATCATTAGCGAAAAACTTTCCCCTCAGAAATCAAGAACCCCAAGACACCCATTTCTATCATCCCTTTTTAACCAAGGACTCAAAAACACATTTCTCAAAAGTAAATATATAGTTTAGTGGCAAACATATAAAAATGTACGCAATATCATTTACTCATCAGAGACAGAAATATTGAAACCACAGTGATATACAAGCTCATGATTGTTTAAATGAATGTTACTGTAAGAATGAAAGATAGCTATTGCTGGTGGGGATTACAGAAAAGCTGCCTTGGCCAGCAAAATGGTTCAGTGGGTAAAGCTGCTTGCTGGTAAGCCTGATGACCTGAGTTCAGACCCTAGAGAGGACCAACTCCCATTGGCTGTCCTCTGACCTCAACCAGCACTCGCACACACACATGTACACATGTGCACACACACACTCACACACCCACAAGATAAAGAAGAAAGGGAAGGGAAGGGAAGGGAAGGGAAGGGAAGGGAAGGGAAGGGAAGGGAAGGGAAGGGAAGGGAAGGGAAGGGAAGGGAAGGGGGAAAAAGGAAGGAAAATGAGAATTAGTCCGTTGTGATTTTATGGTTGAAAGGCTGATCCGCATGGGTGGAGGTAGTGTTGTTCTTTAGATTTCCTTTTATATCCTCTTTCCTTTCAGCTCCCTTTTAAAATAGGACTTTGGATATAGGGCTGAATCTTTGTAGAGTATCTGCCAGAGTGGATACTCATGTTCCTCTAACTCATGGTACCATGACACAGAAATCTGAACAATGCTGAAGATGTTAAAGTTTTTAAAGGTTTCGCGTTTTACTCTTCCCATTACTTGGGGACATTTATGATAAATGAAGATATAAACAGTTAAAGCTAACTGTCTTATGGCTCAACGACTAAGATGACTAAAATTCTAATGGCCCCTTACTATGTCAGATACATGACATTTTGCTTTTGTTGCATGTTTTAATAATTTTATTAAGTTTAAAGAACAGTTGTAAAAAAAAATCCCCATGTGTTCTATGTTCATTCAAATTTAAAATGTTGCACATTTTCCTGGTAATAGGTGTTCATGCTCTGTATGGTTGTCTCTTTCAGTCTGAAGTAGCTCTTAAGACTCCCAGGCACTTTCACCATATAATGTTGTTTATTCCCACACATCCTAAGACCTTGTGAAGTAGCTCAGGATCACTGTCCCCCAAGCTGGTCTCAACTGATGACATTCCTGTCTTTGCTTCCCAAGCACTGTGATTGAAGGAGTATGCCACCATGCCCGTGCAACTTCTATGTCCCATGAAGGCCACATGCCAGTTGTGTAGAATGCCCTTAAAGCTCTGTGTGTGTGATGTTTCCTTATGACCAGATTCAAATGCTGGGACACTGACTAGCGCATGATATTACAGTTGTAATCATTTTGCTAGCAGATGATGTCTGTGGGGCTTCTCCATGTGAACTCTCTTCACTCCCTTTTTAAGTGATAAATATTTTGATGGCAGATAATAAAGACTACATAAAATCCTGTTTCCTACTTCCTGCTCACCTGATAGCTGCAGCATCTCTGACGATTCTTTTGGGTTTGTTATGATAATAGTTATCAAATGGTGATTTTTCTCCTACTGCAGTTTTTATGCCAACTTACAATGACAAGGAAGAAGAGTCACTTACACACTCATTCCTTTGGCTTTATCTACCTGCTTACTGTGCATTCAAGCATGCACACACACATACACACACACACCCTTGCACACACAAGGTCTGAGAAGGATGCCAGCTGTGTTCTAGAATTCTTCACACTACTTCTCAGGGCAGGGTCTCTCACTGAGCCTCAAGCTAGACTGACAGCCAGCAAACCCAAGCAATCTTCTTGTTTCCACCCACAGCAAAGGATTTACATATGAGTCCTCAATACCTAGGTACTTACATGAGTGCTAAGGGCTTGAACTCAGGCCCCGATGGACCAAGAACTTTTACCCAGTGAGCAATATCTCCAGCCCCTGTTTTTTTAATCTAAGTCTAACTCTGAAACCCAGGATGGCCTGGAATTCACTTTGTGGGCTTGAATCTGTGGCAATCTTCCTGCATCAGCCTTGCAAGTGTTGAAATTCATTTATGCACTCATCCTTTTATAGATATATTAGTTTATATCCCGGAGGACTCACAGGTTCCAGTGTATTCTCATCTTCTACTGTCCCATCTTATTTTGATCTTCAAGGGCTTCAAATTTAGCCTCAATGTTCTTTGAGTAGATAATTTTCTCTGAGTCTATTCTTACTCTCTGGTATAGCATTAAGTTCTAGGAGCAGAAATGATGACTAATCCTAGAAGCTAGGAGGCTCAGAACAAAGGATCACTAGTTCAAGGTCAGTTTGGGTACACAGTGAGGCCCTTTCTCAAAAATAAAAATAAAGAAGGGAAGGAAAGAAGAGAAGACAGAGAGAGAAAGAGACAGAGAGAGACAGAGAGAGAGAGAGAAACAGAGAGAGAGAGAATGAAAATTCCAGCACCCTGCTGCTCTCTTCCTAATATGGGCTTAAGTTGGCTGTCTTTCTAGTGCACTCTAGTTTCTTTTTATTAGAGAATGATGTATGGAAACTACTAAGTGGATACATAGTCATAATTATGCTGTTCTCAGAATTTTTCAGGATCTCAAGATAGGAAATAATACATAGGTGTTATATATGTAGATACAAACATGATAGATAGATAGATGATAGATATAATACATGAGAAACAATATACTTATATATTAAATACATATATGTATATAATACATACATAAATGAATAGATTCCCAAAGTAAGTTTACTTTTTGGGGGGTTTATTTATTATGAATAATAATATGTATGTATGTATGTATGTCTTGTCTATTAAATGCTGGACATCTGACAATGCCTTGAATTCTATCCCAATGCCACAGCATTTATCCTCACCCTTCCTCTCTTCTTTTATACCTCTCATTTCTGACAGCAAAGAACCTGGTTTTCATTATGTGAGACTCCCAAGTGTCATCAGTTCTCCGACACCACCTAGCCACTGCTCCCTTTGTACATGGGCCCCAATAGGTGAGATTTAACGACTTTGGGCCATACACATCAATTACTGCTTCCTAATTGCTTTTTGGTAAGGGTAAAGTGGACAGTAAATACTTAAATAGGCTAAGAGAATGTGGAGAAATGACGATAAAGGGTGGGAGATGCCATGTGTATTATTACGAGCTTTATGAGAGCTGTGTGGGGGTTTTGCTGAAGCCAGGACCTGCTAGGGATCACACAGCCAGTGCTTGGCTGAATGCACCTCAGGCTGTAGCCTTCAGCCCTGAGAGTTTACAGCCTTTCATCTGTCTGACCTCAGCACTATCTCCACTGCACAGTTAATACATTCCTTCATCAGGCTGCATGCTTACCCGGTAGAAATTGCTTAGCACCTAACTGAAAAAGAGTTTACTCTGAGTGCTAGAACGAATGTAAACAGGGAATTACATTCTTGCAGCTCCATGTGGTGTTATAATTACATCAGAATGCAGCCTGGTCACTGGTGCGTCCTACGCGCCACACTGTCGCCATATTTGCAGATGTTCAGTCTTACGTTTATTAAGCATGACAATACCCAGCAGGATCCATTTTGTCTGATTATCCTCAAATGGAGAAGAATATTAAAAGGCAGGATAATTAAAAATATATGCCCAAACAAAGGATGTGTCTACGATTCCTTTTCTAGTGCTTTGAAATAGTTCAAATTTCTCAGCTGGCTCTCGTGCACAGAGCATTAAAAGGATGTCTTAAATTTAGACATATGTCTTCATTCTGTTTAATGTGCCAGAACAAAAACATAGCTTGAGACCACCATGAATTGATGTCTAAGTGCTGGAACGCTAGAGAACACTCGTATTTCCACAGGGCTAAATGTCATCATAGAGTTTGTGACTGCACTTTCCCCTGTGAGAACATAGCCTTCTATTTTTGAGTTTGACTCTTACAATTCCATGCCAATATTGCTTGTTAGGTCCACATAATGGGCCTCTCTTATTGGATGCAAGTTCGGAGCGTTAAAATGGTGCTACAGTTATCAGGGGTGCCTCTATTAAAAGAAATAACTTCATCTCTTTTAATTTTTTTTAAAAGATCTATTTCATCATTTTTAATTATCTATGTGTGTTGGGGGATGGGAGGGGCATGTGAGTGCAGGTGTCCACAGAAGCCAGAGGCATGGGATTCTCTAAAGCTGGAGTTGCAGGACAAGTCATGAGCCACCCAGTATGACTTGGGCCCTCTGCAGGAAGAGTCTATGTATTTAACCACTGAGCCACCTACCTCTCCAGCCTCTCTAAGATATTTTTAAAGGTTCGAAAATGGTGACTGTATTTGGTATCTTTAGATTTTGGCACACTTAAAATATTCTTATAAAAAGAAAGTGCATACATGCATATCAGGCAGAAATGAGATTTCCAGCATATAGCATGGCATATTTCTAGTGGATTGTTCATTAGGGTTTCGATGAAAAACTGGAAAAAAGAAGACTGGAGAGAAAAGCATCCGATTTCCCTGAGAGTGGTCCAATTATCTACTCCCTGAATGCTGGACTATGAGGTTCCTATGTGCTAGAGTGATGTGGTGAAGTAGAGTCAAACTGAGATGTCTTTGGTGCTACAAAACTTGAAATCAGCTGTTTAAGTTCATAGCCCTGGGGTTGCTTGTATTTTGATGCTAATTCTGCTCTCCTGGGAGGGGCTTCGAATGAGGAATGAGTGACACACTCTGGTGACTTCTTGTGAACCAATCCCCTAATGAATAAAGGAGCCAATCACTGGGCAAGTAGGTGGGACTTCCAGATTGGCGGGAGGAAGAGAGGAAGCAGAGAATCACAGTCTTTTTGGACAGGGATTGTGTGAGGACGAGATATAGCTACGAGTATCTCCCGGTTTCAATGGCAGGTCCATGAGGATTCACCACCAGACGATTTAGACTTAATAAGGCTTAAAAGATTAGGATTTTAGTTGCTGAGTCCAGCAATTGAGTTACCATCGTTTCTAAACTATGTGTTGCATTTTCCTTCACATGGCGGCTAGTCTGAGTTCTACAGCAACAAAGTGTGGGTTTGCCTGAGCTGCACCACAAAGGCTGTGGAGAATTTGAAGTGCGAGGTTGGCGTGATAACGACCAACCCAGCAGTGGGAACAACAAGCTGGGTGGAGGCGTTTCGGGAGCTCAGAGTCAGAGTCTCCACGAGATAAAAACAGGTCGGCCATTGCCTGCCAGTGCTTGACCAGCTGGGCCATCAGGCAGAGTTGCCGGCACAAGTGAGGGATTAATTTTTTAGTATTTCCCGCAGCAGGTGGTCCTACTCTAGTATAGATAATACTTACATGACACGATTATTTACTTCTACATGCTTTTAGGAAGATCATGTGAGAGGATGCTAACAATTGAGGATGGCCAAAGCATGTATTACGTTCTTATAGGTGGAATCTGTGGAGATGTCACGTCAGTTTTAAAGTATGGAAAAGTATCTCCTCGGGAGATTGCAATCTCTTCAGAGCTTTCAGGTATATATTATCACATGTTCAAAACCAGTACTTCTCAAAATTGAATGTGATTGCATGTAATTGTTTTGTTTGTTTAAAAAGCAGATTTTAAAGATCTGGAGGCAGCCAACTTGTGATTTCCTCAGTTGAGGTGCAAACTATTGGAACACAGAGCATGCTAAATACCAAAGTCAGAGGAAATTAAAACATATACCATTGTAGAATAGTAGGTAGACACTTGATTTTGTATAAATTGATGGAGAGGAAAATCTAAAATGTATGTGACTGTGGCTGAAGTCCCACAAACTCACTGGATAGCAATAAACAGAAGCATATACCTTGGATTAAAAGAGGTCCAAAGCCAGGAAGAAGCCATGCCAACAGGAATTGGTTACAATGGGAACTTAATACTGAGCACAGCAGAACTTAGAGAGAGCCACCAAAAGGCCCACATACCTATTAGTTCACCATAACAGGAACTCAGGTAGCGTTCAGTGAGGCGGGGTTTTCCAGACAACTGGGCGCCCTGAGAAATCCAGTCGAGAAGTTGGCAAGATCCTTGTGACAAAAGGATCCATTTTACCGAATACTTGGTATCAATCGTGGGTGGCCTGCACAGGAACAATGTCTTCTTCACTCTTGAAGTGGGTTTCAGGACTGAAAAGCCTTAGGAACATACATGCCTTTGATTAAAGAATAGGAGCCTGGGGGGAAGGGGAGGTGTAGAAGGAGAAGAAGAAGGAGAAGTTGCTGCTGTTGTTTCTGCAGTTCTTAATTACCAAGTATGGTGAAGAAGGAGGAGGAGGTGGAGGATGAAAATGTTGTTTCTGCAGGGTTTTTGTTTGTTTCTTTGTTTGTTTTGTTTTTTCAAGACAGGGTTTCTCTGTATAGCCCTGGCTGTCCTGCAACTCACTCTGTAGGCCAGGCTGGCCTCGAACTCAGAAATCCATCAGCCTGCCTCTGCCTCCCAAGTGCTGGGATTAAAGGCGTGTGCCACCACTACCCAGCGTTTCTGCAGTTCTTAATTACCAAGTCTTCAAAAACTCCAAGCTGAGCATTTGCATGTGGTAATAAGTGATTCTTTCTTTATTCAGCTTTTGTCCTAATCAGAGACACCTACATTTGTGTGTTTTTCTTTATTATTCTAGTTTCGGATTAGTATGCAGCTTCACAAAGCTACATGTTAACTTTAAAGAATTGACTAATTCACTAGGTCAGGAGTTTTCTAGATCCCTGGTGTCTTACTGAGGTAGAATTTAGACATCTGGTCTGTCCATCTACCAAGCACAAACCTTTCTCACCCCTCTACTTCTGTGTTTTTTTTTAAAGGCAGCATTTTTTATTTTAACTATCCAATTTAAAATCCTGAAGGTTTTTTATTCGGGGAAAGTGATAAGGTGTCAAGAAAGACTGTTTTGCTTCCTTATAAACCATCATGACCGCAGAGAGGCACTACATCGGCAAATTCGGTGCCATCTCCTTTTTACTAAGTCTATTAAAATTGAAAGCAGCACTGGTTACTTGGTGTCTTCGGTTTTAATCAGCAAAAGAGTCACAGAAATATTAACTAGTTCTGGGTTATGTTTCAAAATTCTATTTAGCCAGTGTAGATAACTACGTGTTGCAGATGAAGAGACTTCAGAGAAAAGTGGTAAAAGACTTTTAAGGCTGCAAAAGGAGGAGAAAAGTTGAGGAAGAATCAATTAAGGGGGGAAATCTGATGGAGGACAATTTTATCTATTTATAAATACTTTCATAATCAATGTGAATAATGTAGAAAGAAAGTTTGTAAGATTAAAAAAAAAGTTTGCACATTAAAAAAAAAAACCAAGAAGATAAAATCCTTCCTTCCACCATAAGCCTCCATTTTAGGGAAACTCTTAGTCAAGAACTATATTTATTTATAATATGAAGAAATGAACAAGAGTTTGTTAGTTAGCAAAAGTGATGAAGATTAGCTATTAAAAAAACACCTCATAAAATGTTATTGGTTTTGGTTTATTGTCAGGGAAGAATAAATTTTGGGAGCTTAAGAGTCAAATAAATGTATAAGCTTTGCCAGTTGGTAAATTACAAAAAGATCTAAAAACATATACCCCACAAAAGATGTATATTTTGAAATCCTTATTGTTAGCGGTCTGGCACTGTTTCTGTACATATGTTTGTCTTTCTGCATTAACAGAAAAGGCTATAGATCTGTTAGCTTAGAGCCCTCTCACCTAATCTTACAATTTCAGTCCAGTTCAGGTGACTCATAAATGAACAGGATCACAATACTTTCTCATTTTCAGGTGTGACCCACCAGTCACGGGGCATAAGGCCCAGAAGAAGGTCCCCTAACTTCACCTCACCCTCCTCCCTCACCCCAACTGTTTCCATTTTAACATGTGACTCTACTCAATCCAGTACAGTCCTCTGGCCCTCAGCAAGTCTGTTGATGCAAAGAGACGAGGGCAGGAATGTGTTAATAATTAGGCTGGCAAATACTTTCTTTTTCTAGAGGCTCCCTTTATAAAAATACTCACTTCCAAATGTTACGCTTTATGCCCAAGTTCAAAGGATGTGATATGTAGTCCTTAAAATGCTTAACCCATTGTCTAAAGACTAACTTTGTGAATTGTGCACATTATGTGTAGGACACACAGCTATTTTAGACCTTTTTATCACCACAGCACTGGTTTAAACGGAGATGATGCAGATCCATATATTAAAGCTAAGCTTAAGATGCATCTGGATACTATTTAGATGTATGGTAAAATGTGCCTGTGACAACTGCCTTTACATTCTAGAGCCAGCCAGCAAAGAGACACATACAAAATGGTAGGTGGTCTGGTTAAAACAGTGAGGTAATTATAGCACTCTAATGGGTGAAAAATGTACATTCTTCAATGGTTAAAACATGTAAGATCACCATGTAGAGCGCTTCCTGGGATGGGTTAGGGACTGTGAAGACAATTTCAGACACATAATAGACAGGAGAAATGAAGGCAGATGCAGATTCTTGGATCTTAGGTGGCTTCTAATCCAATTGGGAAATGAGCCAGCCTGAGCAAAAGGGATTGGCCATACTAACTAGCAGACAAGGAGCGATTCAACGGAGATAGGGTTGATGCGCCCTAAGAAGTGTTTAAGATTAGTGTGTCTTATTGAACCAGGGACTGTGGCCAGGAAAATAAAGCTATAGCTGTTTTGGGTATTGTGGCCAGATAGTGACGGGAACATTAAGGAAAAACCTGTTTCTACTTAACTCAAACAAATAGAGGACTTAACAAGACCGATGCAAATAAGGGAAGGGTCCTCTCTCTGATGTGCCCTTGCTTGAGAAGTCATTAAGCCATCTTCAGTTTGTTTGTTTGTTTGTTTTCCCCCGAGGGATAAGGAGAGCTAGAGCTAGATGGGACTGGTCCCAACACAGTATTTACTCCCAGCCTAGCTCCTCCGGCTCTGGACCCACAGCGTAGGGATAAAAGTGTCCCTGAGATTTAACTGCCGGTAACTAATTTCCAGTTGATGATGTCATATTTACTCTCCCACTTACCCTGAGTGAGTTCAATGATAGGGGCTGGGAGCCGGTGTGCCTTGCTGAGCTCTGGTTCCCTGGAGAACTCTCTTCCTATAACTACAAGTCCAGTCTAAGAGAATGGACTTTTCCTTTATTTGGGATTTACTACCTTCTACATTAGGAGTTTTCAAATTCTAGTACATATCAGAAAAACCTGATATGTTTAGTCAAAATGTTGAGTTCTGGACCCCACCTCCAGAGTCCCCAGTTCATTGGGCCAGAACATCAGCAGCTCCCAGCTGAGAATCCACAAAGCCATACTCAGAGAACTACAGCGATTTGCCTCTACTCAATTTTTTAAAATACATATTTTTTTGTTTTTATGGTGTGTGTGTGTGTGTGTGTGTGTGTGTGTACATGAGTGAAGATGCCCATGGCCAGGCCCTGGATCTAGAGTTAGGAGATGTTGTGAGCCACCTGATTTGAACATAGAGAGTAGAACTTAGATCCTCTAGGAGAGCAACAAGTGCTCTTTACTGCAGAGCTTTCTCCCCAGTCCTTAATTTTTAGCTCCTGAAGGAGCCCTGTGCCACAGGAATGATTATTTTCCCATTTTACAGAAGGGAAAAGAGATGTTCTATAGTTACAGAAAATTTATTCCAAAGTACACAGCTTAGTGGTGTCAGAGCCAAAGTCGCTCCCTGGGCAATCTCATTCCAGAGCCAATGTGGTGTTCCTAACAGCATTAGGCCTGCCTGGACTCCCTTTAGGATGGGCTGGTCCCCAGAAACAGGCAGCATGCACTCTTGGATCTTGTCTTGCTTTGACTAGCCTTTCTTTTCAATGCTTCTTAAAAACCTTTTGGATGCATATTGAATTCCATTTTAATCCTGGAACATGTGTTCAAAGCTCATTTAGCATTGGCCAGACAGCTTGGGCAGGGAGGTGACTTCTCTCACTTCCTTGGGCGCCCACTTTTCTCCCTGGCCTGAGAGTCCCCTCTCTACTGATTCATTGTAGAGGCCTCAAACAGTTCTTTATCAGACCACCCATGCCATCCAATTTCATGGCATCTCCAGTGCTGATGTTTTCTTCTCCCTGCTAACTTTGGAAAGGATTTTCAGGAAGTGTAGAGACTGGCTACAACTCAATAATTTATAATAGTAGTTTAACTCAGGACCTCCTAGTCTTGGCAAAGATTATGATTATGAACAGAATGTCAATATGTTTCTCTGTATAGCCTTGGCTGTCCTGGAACTCACTCTGTAGACCAGGCTGGCCTCGGACTCAGAAATCCGCCTGCCTCTGTCTCCCAAGTGCTGGGATTAAAGGCGTGAGCCACCACTGCCTGGCCCCAAATAGTTACTTTTTAATGGAGCACAATTAATTCAAACTTTTTCTTTTGTGTTTGTCTCTGTTTTGTCTTGGTTTTGAGAGGGGTTGTTTGTTTGTTTTGTTTCTTAGGATAAGGGACCACCCCCACCCTCCCCGACTCCGGCCCAAACCCAAGTGGTGGTGACTCTCTATCGCCACCTGGTGTCAGAAAGTTCTATAGTGTACGGAAAATAAGATGAAAAGATGATTTTAAATATTCAAAACCCAAGAGAGTAACAACAGTAGCTGCAGCGAGAAAAACCGGTCAACGCCGCCAGTTTCTCTGGCTGAGACTGACAAAACTTTGTAAGACAGCCAGCATTTGGGAATCTTGTTCTTGCACCCGAAGGTTTTCGACTTTTCCTTTGAACATTACCAATGAAGTGGGGAGGCAACGTTTTCTCTCCCCTCTTGCTTTTGGCATGAAGGACTGTTGACGTTTAGCTAATGTTAGGTAGTAATGACCTCGGAAGATTAATTTTGGGTACGAGTAGCATGCTATTCAGAGCAGAAGATAAAAACTAAGAAGTGGGCCGGAGATACTGAGGCTAGAAAAGCACCCGTCTAGCAAATGAAAAGCCTTGGATTTGATTTCTAATGCGTTGAAAAACAGGAACCATATGCATATCGCGAAGTACGAGTCTGTGATGAACTTAAAATTATCTATATTTCCAGTGACCTGGTATCCCTGAGCAGTTACCAAGTTAAACGATAATGGTTGCTTTGTAATTTTGCAGCGGAGGAGGGGTATCTAAAAGGCGGAAGCTGCCCTCTTTGAAAGCTTAGGCTCCAAACAGACAAGGCCTGTGGCTTTCTTTGAGGGATTTAACCTTCTTGAATCTCTGCTTCCCCGTGGAGAGAAAACTGTGTGGATGACACAGCTCAGTTCCTATCTAGCCCATTTAAGAAAAGAATGACTTAAGTACTACTAATATGAGACAAAAGAACCTAGCCATACTTAAAACGTCATTTCAGCAAGTAGCAGTGACTTCTAAAAACAGTGTTTTAATTGATTCTCTTGAATCAATTACATTTTGCTCACCTGAGATCATGGTTTCTTTGCTGTAAGTTGAGCTGGGTTTTGGGGGGGTTTTTTGTTTGTTTTTTTCTCACCTGAAATCCTGGTTTCTTTGCTATAAGTTGCTTTTAAAGTGTGAAATAGGAATAATAACTATGCTTGTTAACCATATAATTGTGAATATTAAACATTATTGCATGTACAGCTGGTTGCAGTGGTTCGCAATAAGGTCATTGTTCTTAGAACTCCATCACCATTTATAAAGAACCATGTTATATTCTAAAATGATGTCATTGCTTAAAGTCATTGCACAGCTTAGAAATTTTGTGAAAAGGGTGTATACTGAAAACTTTCATGATATAAATATCCAAAAGAAGTAAAAGCTTAGCTTCATTCCAGCATCGGTTTTATTTTAATACATTACTTTAGCGTCTTTTCTCAGTTGATGGTCCCTGTTATTTGGGACCACATAAAGGTCTTAAGCTAAAATCAGTTTTCCAGTCCATACCCGTTACCCTTGCTTGTATATAAAACTAATAAAAAATTAATTAAATCTAGGCAGAGAAAATAGGGCAAGAATTTCATGCAAGATTGTTGGTGTGGCATTTTGAAATAATCTTTACACATTTTAGAACACAGGAAAAAATAATAAAAAATAAACTGGCCATGGAGGAAATTGTTGGGTTTCACCAAAGTACCTTGCACAGTTTCTCCAGTCAACTTCTTTCTACCAAAACTTCTTATGAATCGCCACAGCAGCCTGGCAAGTTTAGAGCAACCTGGCAAGTTTGGTTCCTAGGCAGTCAAGTTTCCATTCCAATGAGCTGTTTTCATTCACTGCTCTTCCCCTGTGATGGGAATCCCCTCTCTTCTCCTCTGCTATTCAATAAGATAGATATACTACTGTAAATGAACAAATCCTCTCTTTTATGAACTTTGACACACACATGTTAAAATTTAAAAACCATATACTCCCACCACAACACAAAACTTCCAAAGTTATAGTACTTTAACAGAACTATATGAATAAAAGAAAGAGTACGTTATATTGCAATAGTTACAACTGCAATTTCTCTCAAAGTGTGTTTCTCATCTGAAATCCTTGTCTCAGAAATACACATTAACAAAAGATTTCAAAACTCACTGTGGTCGATTTTCCTTATGGAGTATCCAAACAAAACATGACAATTGCATCTGTGTAGGAGGAATAATGGTAATATAAGAAATAATGGTAATATAAGAAGCCAAATGGTATTGGCTTCAAGTTCACGGCTTAAGGTATTCACAGATGGGTTCTTATGTTGGACCAACATCCTTTGAGAAAGGACTCTGGGATAACTTGCTCCTATAACTTCATTGGTCGTAATATCTTCTTATATTGAATGCCGTGCCTCATCCTGGTGACTACACAGCTAGTCCCTGTAATGTCAGAATACCCACATCACGAGAGCTTTGCTTCTGGCTCTTTCAAGAGCACTTTTACTTTTAATGTATTTAAGGAGTCCTACCCTGTGTGTGTCTTTTAAAACCCTAATTCTCCCTAAAAGTGTAAGTACATGATAAAGTTGGAAAAATATTTATCTCAGTAGTGCTATATGCAGAAAAAGCAAACAATTTGAGAAGGTTTGTGTGGTTTATATCAGTGATTGCAGTAACTTCTTTCTTATTGAAAATAACTTTTTCATAGAATATATTCTGTTCACAGTTTCCCTTCCCTCATCCTCTCCTATATCCCCCTCCCCCACCCTCTCTCCACATTCTCCCTCCCCCTCCACTCCCCACCTCCCCACTTATCCAACTCCATACTTTCTTTTTCTCCATCTTTAGAAACCAAACAGGCAAAAAAAAGAATAAAACAAACAAAAATACAGTAACACACATACAGAGACATGCACAACATATGCACAAAACTCATAAAAACACAAAATATTAGAAACCATAATATATGTGTAAATAGCCCTATAATATTTTTTTAATGCCCAAACAAACCATTAGGGCACATACACACACAAAAAAAATTCTTCAAAAATGTCACTGAGTTTGTTTTGTGTTGGCCATCTCCAGCTGGGGCATCTCCAGCTGGGGCATCTCCACTGGGGCCTGAGGCTTACCCATAAGTGTGGTATGTTTAACGAGTGAGACTGCTTTGGGGTTCCTTGTGAGGAGACATTCCCTAAGCTTCTTGAGAAAACGCTGAGACATGCTAGAAGAGTTTGTTTCTTCAACTATCCTTCTGGTTCCAAAGAGGAAAATAAATAGTGATAAATGAAGTGATTAAACTTTAAAAAGATAGAGCTTCAAAAGTTTGGAATACCCAAGATTCAATTCACAGACCGTATGAAGCCTAAGAGGAAGGAAGACCTAAATGTGGATGCTTCAGTGCTTTTTAGAAGGATGAACAAAATACTCACAGGAGAAAATATGGGGACAAAGTGTGGAGCAGAGACTGAAGGGAAGGTCACCCAGAGACTGCCCCACTTGGGGATCCATCCCATATACAGCCACCAAACCGAGACGTTATTATGGATGCCAGGAAGTGCTAGCTGACAGAAGCCTAAAATGGCTGTTACCGGAGAGGCTCTGCCAGAGCCTGACAAATACAGAGGGGGAAGCCCGCAGCCAACAATTGGACTGAGCTCGGAGGTCCCTGATGGAGGAGTTGAAAAAGGGACTGAAGGAGCTGAGGGGGTTTCCAGCCCCATGGAAGGAACAACAGAGTCAACAGGCCAGACCCTCTAGAACTCCCAGGGACTGGACCACCAACCAAAGAATACACATGGAGCAATCCATGGCTCTGGCCACTTATGTGGCAGAAGATGGCCTTGTTGGACATCAGTGGGAGGAAAGGCCTGAGGGTGTTCAATGCCCCAGTGAAGGGAGGATGAGAGTGGGTGGGTTGGGGAGCACCCTCCCAGAAGCAGGGGAGTGGGTATGGGATGGGGGGTTTCTGAAGGGGAGACCTGAAAAGGGAAAACCTTTGAAATGTAGATAAAGAAAATATCCAAGAAAAAAAACAAGATGGGGCTTTGTTCTTGGCAGATTGGGAGATAATGTAAGACCCAAGTGATCCACCCACTGGAGCGAGTAAACACAAAAATCATTGTCCTAGGAAGAAATATCCTAAAAATTAAATAGAACTTGTGCCATACTTAAAAATTTTGCATACTTTTTGACTTTTCTGCATTTAATTTTTAGAGTGGATAGTTGATATGTTAATTATGTAACTGTTCAAATAGATATGCCTGCTTATCAGTTTAGAGTTGATATGTTATTGAGATAAAAAAGACTTTTTTTTAAAAAAAATATTTTCTCTTGGTGCCGCAGACCGGGATTTCTTATGGGGTCCCTTGTTCCACGGGATTAGGGGTTCTGGCCAGGTGGGCACGGGATTCGGCTTTTGACAAACAGACTACACACGAGTGGTGTAAGATCTGAGTGTATTTCTTTTAAAATGACATGAGGCTTTTACAATCATTGTAAAAGAGAAATGAAAAATCTGGCAGCTCAACAGTTGAGGTACATCTGAGGCTATCTGAAACATACTGGGTCTAAAGCAGCAGCTATCTCCTCTGAACTGGTGCTGTATCCCCCCGGGCCCAAGTGCTCTGGGCCCGGGGGACTGCGAGAGATACATGAATCTGAGTCCTAGCCCATCTAAGTTCTAGTGCTAGTCCTGCATGTGAGTCCAAGTCCTTCTTCTCCCAGTCCTAGTGCTAGACTGAAGTCACATAGGCAAAACGACCCCCACACCCAGGTCAGCTGGGTCTGGTAGCTAGGTGTGAAACAGGAGGAAGAGGGGTGGAGCCCTCCCTGTTGAGGTATTCTTATGCTAATTCTCTGGTTCTTGCTGGAGGCAGGCAGAGGGGAATCCCGTCCTAACTCTTTCAGCTAATGTCTAATATAGCCTGCCTTTTGTTGACTAAGAAGGAGAATTTCACCTGATCTTGTCCTGGGATAGTTCTCTCATTCTGTAAGCTTTAATGTCCTACCCACAATGCTGGAGGCTATTAGTTTGAATGGCTTAATATTCCAAGTCAGGATTTGACTAGGACGTTGGAACATTGGTGAAGGTCAGAAAGCAATGTCCAAATTTTCTCTTGCTAGCTGTGAAGAAATGATATCTTGGTGAATTCCTAGCACACTAGTACGAGGACATATCTGGGCTACCTCTGAGTTTGGGGTGCCAGGCGACAATGCGGACGCAGGAGACTGACTTTCCTTGAAGTTTACGCCTCAAATACTGCCGTCACGCAAAGTGTGCGTGGCATCTTGGTACATGTTTAGAAGCAGAATATGACTTGCCTGGAGTGCTTGCCGAACTCTGTGGGTGCACTGTCATGCTTGATACTTTAAAGAGGCTATTTGAGGGTTTATAACAAAAAGAAATGTTGATGATCATGCAGAGAAAGGGAAATTCTTGTTGATGAGACTAGAAATTGGTAGGACTATTGTGATAAATGGTGTGGCCATCCCTTTAAAAAGCTAAAATTAGAACTAACATGCCCAGCTACATACAGTCAGAGAAAATGAGTCAACGTATCAATGAGATACCTACAAGCCCATGTTTATAATGGCAGTATTTACAGACTAGCCAAGATATAGAACCTATTGGCATGAATATGTGGTATATATGCATTATTGAACATTATTAAATCCTAAAAGTTAAATCCTGGCATTTTGGCAACTTAGATAAGGCTTGAATAAGTAAGACACAGAAAGGCATAGTGTATATTCTTATTTCTGGTGATATCGTGGAGATAGAGAAGTGTTCAGACAAAAGTATGAATATTGATTTGGGAAGGTGCACACTCCTTATGTCCCAGAACACTACAATAGAGTAGCACAGAGAAAATGACTCTATCTTTGTCCTCTTAAGTATAAGTAATTTAAACTCTTAGCCATAGGGATAGGAAGAAGATAAAGATGACAGATAACTATTTAATGACTGAAGTAAAATCACAGGGAACCCGGAGTCAGCGCTGTGATACAGATGTTAGGTGTTTTGTACAGTCACATGACCACCTTGACAGAACGCCAGGATTAACCACCCTAACTAACCAGAGAAGAGTGAAAAAACACCGTGAGACTTAACCCACTGTAAATACAAATTTGAGGGTCCAAATCTTTTTTTATTGGATATTTTATTTATTTACATTTCAAATATATTTTATTTATTTTACATTCTCGATTTCCCCCCCCAGAAACTCTATCCCATCATCCATCCTCCTGCTTCTATGAGGATGTGCCCCCACCATCCAACTACTCCCACCTCTCCACCCTTGCATCACACTACACTGGGGATCCAGATCTCTTATCTTCGAATGATTCAATCTTAATGGATACATTATAATGTTTTATTACATTAATATAGAATACCTAGTTGTTACTGAGATGCAGTTAATTAACTGTACATACAGACAATATATCGCTTGATAAATTTTTTAAGATACGAGTGCTTCCATGCTTATATATTTGTAATCAACAGGTTGAACATCCATCACTCACAAAACAATCCTGGACAATTCCATTATCTATTCCTTTTGCTTTCTTTGCTCCCCCCACAATGAGCACTAATCTACTTTGTGCTAGTATAAGTGTATTTGCTCTCACAGACTTTGATATAATTGGAATGAGGCAGCATGAGCTTTGTCCTGACATTTTTTTTCATTCAGCACAGAGATTTAGAGATATCCACTAGAGAGCAAATTAAGTTCATCCCTTTTCATTACTGAATAGTGGTGTTCCATTATATGGATATACCACATTTCAAATATTGATTTACCTGTTGATTAATACTTGGGCTTAATTTTAAAATATTAAAATCAAGTACTATGGACACTCACCTGCAAGTCTTGGTAGGACATATGTTTCTTATTTACACTCTGGCTCTGTAGCAACACAAGTATATATATATATCTTTGATAAGAAAAAAAGTGCTTTAACGATCTAAATGAAATCACCTAGTAATAGAAGAGACAGAGCCCCAACTGGTCATCCCATGTCACTAAATGAAACTCCCAGTTCTGGGAATGGCTTATGTCTAATCAAGTTGTTGTCCAAAGGTGTCTCAAGGGAATCCCCCAAATAACTCAGACTGCTGCCAAGACTACAGAGCATTCTGCACAAACTGACATCAAGGCCCCATGGCTGAAGACAATACCCACCTACCTCACTGATCGTGGAGAAGTCAAGCTGCTGCCTAATAGGGTCTTCACCCCCATGTGCTAGTCTCTTTAATACAGGAAGTTCTTTTCCAGACTACTAGAGGAGAAACATAAACGCCAACCCAGCCACAAACCCTTTCGTCTACAATGGTGTCCCATCTGAAAGACATGCTAGGGCAATGGTGGCTCAAGGCTTGTTTGTGGGAATTTCCAAACAAATATCTGATTTGACTGAGGCCCACTCCATGAGATGGGACTCATACTCAACATGCCTTGAGTAACCAAAACCAGGAGACTAGATAGCCTAGATACTTAATGTCTAACTTTCAAAGTGGCTTCAAGCTAATAATCTAATCACTTACACCTTAGCTCCATAGCCATAAAAAAGAGATAATGGAGACCCATAATCCTTTCTTACAAAAGTCGTGAAATTTCTGAAAATTAATACAATGTTTATACTCATTTGATGCCAAAACTTAACCAACCCACACTGATTTATTGAGATCTTACTTGAGCTGAGAGTCTATTTCTACTTTTATTTATCTTGCTTAGTCAAAAAAAAAAAAAAAAGTCAACAAATTTGGACCAGACATGGTAGTATATACCTTTTATCCCAGAGCTTGGAAGGTAGAAACAAACAGAATTTTGGACTTTGAGGCCATTCTAGTCTACAAAGAGAGTTCCAGGACAGCCAGGGCCACACAATGTGATTGTTTCAGAAAAAAAATCAATTTGTGTCCTGACGGTATCTTAATAATTTGCATTTTATACATTGTGTTCTCCTACAAAAACTCTTCACATGTTCAGTTATTGGAAACAAACAAAATTTTTCGCTTGGATAGAAATTGTGAATGTTTTCTCCTAATCTCTACCTATTTTGTGTAGTGTGCAGAAAACACACACACACACACACACAATGGATCAAATATGAAATGTGTTCTCTTTCATATAAAAGTTCAGACAGAGCAATTCTCAGATGTTTGATGACAGCTATGTCCACTGTTGCATTTATCACATGACATTTTCTTGTGTGAGTTTTGATCATGGATCTTATTGTGAGCAAGACAGATATAATATAGGAATATCAGCCACTCCATTTGCTTTCCAGCAAACAAGAAGATAAGGAGGGAGGCAAATAGCTAGAACACATCTTTTTTTTTTTTTTAATTTTTTATTGGATATTTTATTTATTTATATTTCGAATGTTATCCCCCTTCCTGGTTTCCCTCCAGAAGCCCCTATCCCATTCCCCCTTTTCCCTGCCTCTATGAGGGTGCTTCCTGACCTATCTACCCACCTACTCCCACCTCCCTGAATTCCCCTACACTGGGGCATCAAGCCTTCACAGGACCAAGGGCTTCTGCTCTCATTGATGCCAGATAAGGCCATCCTCTGCTACATATGCAGCTGTACACATGAGTCCCTCCATGTGTACTCCTTGATTGGTGGTTTAGTCCCTGGGAGCTCTAGGGGAGTCTGGTTGGTTGATATTGTTGTTCTTCCTATGGGGCTGCAAACTCCTTCAGCTCCTTCAGTTCTTTCTCTAACTCCACTATTGGGGACCCTATAGAACACATCTTTTAATGACACTTCCCTGAAGTTGTCACACTACATTTGTAAGAACCGTAGTCATATGGCTATACCTAGATCAAGGGACTAACTATGGTCATTATTTTAACTGAGGTATGTCCAGCTAAACTGGTAGTCTCCATTACTAGAGAACAGACAGCAGGAACACTTTTAGTGTTTGCCTGCCCCCTCTTTGTAATAAGTAGTTGTTGTAAAACACAAATTAAAAAAAAAAAAAAAACATGCAACAGCCTTAAGTCAAAATCTCCATGTACCATGGGCTTATAACACACAGGGTGTTTTTTTTTTTAAAAAAAAAAAAAAAAAAAAGTTCTTTCTGGGTTTTGATGTATCACTGTGGTGGCTTCCCAGGGCATGCTAGGGATTATGCTGTAATGGTGGGTGAACGCCAATTTCTACCATTCCTCAAAGGCTTTCTTAATTATTTTTTTGTCTACAAGGAAATCTAGTGGTTTTTTAAAGATGCTTGAACACTTGGCGTGCGTCCAGAAAGCCATAACACAAACTTGAAACAGCTTTAGTTCCATGGTCCTGCTTATAGTACCCTCTCTACATTTTCCCCTGGACTGTTTCTTAGAGCTGTGAACCTGGGAACAGCCCTGTGGGTCGTGACTATGCTTCTCACTTACTCACATGAATGCCATCAACAATTTCTAAATATCTCTTATACTTGTGCAGAGTGGGTCTTTAAATACCTATGATGGTTTAAAGCAATAAGAAAATCACTCTGGGCCCAGGATCAGAGGTGAGGAGGACATAACATCTGTCCCAACACCAGGAGTAACTGAAACCAGTGGGGCCTGACACAGAGGAACTCTGCCAGTCCAGTGGCTCAGGTTCCTTCTGGTCCCACAACACCCAGAGGAAGCTCCACTCCCAGGCGCTCTAATACTCCCAGGATCAGAGGTGAGGAGGAAACATCTGTCCCAACACCTGGAGTAACTGGGACCAGCAGGACACAGGCACACAGGAACTCTGCCAGTTCAGTGGCTCAGGTGGCTTGCAGTCTGTCTGGGCCAGCCTGTGGCCTGAACAGACCTTGGGCAGGAACTCTGCAGTTATTCCCAAAACTCCCAGAGGAAGCTGCACTCCCAGGTGCTCTAACAAGCCCAGGGTCACAGGATCCCAGGATCCCAGGATCACAGAGACA
>NW_022196904.1:161766552-161799392 GCF_008632895.1 Mastomys coucha | reverse complement strand
ATAATAGATGGAAAACATCAACATAAGGAGCAAAACTACACCCTAGAAGAAGCAAGAAAGTAATCCTTAACAAATCCACACAAACCTAATTTCCACTTCTTACAACAAAAACAACAGGAAGTAACAATTAGTTTTTCTTAATATCTTAATATGAAAATTAATATTGCCAACATATCCTAATCAATTGAAATCCAAAAATATGAGGAATTAGAAATTTATTGACTGTCATCCAATGGTCTCTCTAATTTGGTAATTGGAGAATAGGTCCAATATTATACAATCCATATACACTTTCAGCTTGTTTGTTCATGACAATGTCTTGCTGTGTATAACATAATGGTCTTGAGATCTTGCTTCTCCTATCTCAGCCTTTCTATTAATAGTATTGTTTATTTCATATTTTTTACACTATACTATGGTTTTCAGAACAGCTTACATATTTTAAAAGTATTTATATACCCAAAAGAAATGTAGACAATTAAATTGGGAGGGGGTTTGTAAGAGAACAACAAAGGGTAAGACTGAATGCTTTGCTTGACCTTTGTAACTCTTGTATCAAGTTAGCACAGTAAGAGCCAAGATTTAAGCTCTACTAAATATAAAACAAACAAGCAAACAAACAAAAACACTTTATATATTTATGTTCATTTAAGAAAATATTAGTAGTGATGTATTATTTTGAAATATACAGTTAATACGTTTGGAGTTATTTAAAATTTATATTGAGAAAAACATACGTATTTTCAGTATTGCCATAGACAAGCATCTACATAAGACTGTTAAATTGATTGTTGTCTTATATCAAACAACTTTTATAATACTCATTTTTATTGTTGTAATATTTTATAAATTTTAAAGAATATGACAAAAAAGATATTGTAGGTATTGAAGGGGGGTCTCTGGGAGAAGTTGGGGTACAAAAGGAAAACAAGAATGTGATTTAATTCTATTTACTTAAAATATGTTTTTTAAATGTTAACAAATTCAGATAAATTGAAATCATGTAACTTTTCTCATTATAATGCAGTAAAACTTTAAAAAAAAAAAGAATCATAATAAACATTTTCCCCAAATTAAAAAAAGAACAAGAAAATCACTGTCTAAGCCAGAGTGAAATAAAATATAAATAATTTTTTAATTAAGTGATTCTGTTTAAGTAATTAAGAGAGGAATACATTTATGTAAGGCTTACCTATATGCCTGATGATAGACCCAGGAAAACATTCTACAAACAATTTATTTATTTCTCCCCACAGAAGCTGGCAGACTTCTACCAGTAACTGGTAATTCTGGCTTAGAGAACAAAGATTTAGATATTCAATTTTGTTGGGGTCAAGCTGCATTTTGTCCATCTCAAACTTTCCTCCAGTAAATATAGTGTCTTTAATTCTTACCAACTTTTGGATCTGTTTCCCAGCCTGCTTAGAATTTGGAGGATGGGATGACTTAGTCTCTCAATTCTAAGCAATAATGGAAAGAATAATTAGGCGATAAACTTAAGGATGCCTGGTCCATGACTATGTGAGCCCAAGTGCTTTCTAATGAAAACATATGTACGTGAACGTGTACCGAGTGTTTTTTACGGTCCCGAAGAACCACGATTGAGACATGTGAGGGCAAACAAGGGACATTTTTGTTCCAAGTAGGAGAAAAAGCCAGGACCAGGCTTTAAGAATACGTGTGAGGACTAAACACGGCACCATGATAAGCCCCTTTGGGATGGCAAGATTCTGTCTGTCTACAAGAAACTCAATAGTTCAACAAGGTAATAGTGGTGTTAAAATCTCAATATCTCCAGGTAGAGCTGCAACAGTGTTCTTATCAGCCCACTTGGCTCTGCGGAAATCTGAATCTCGCTTTATAAAACTGAAGCCAATGTTTGTTTGGGTTTTAAACAATTAAGAGAAAAACACAATCTGGGGTTGATTCCAGACAATAAACACACCATTAGTGGAGCCTAAACTAGGATCGATTCTGGACTGGTGCTTCAGAAGTGAAATCAGCCACGGGATTCTGCCCAAGGGCCATCAGTGAGTGAATTCTCTGCTCTCAGTCACTTTTCTACTTGGTGTTCGATCATTCAGGACGAAATGAGCATTCTCCTAGCGGATTTGCAGAATTCAGTCTTGGTGGCTCCACAGTGTCCACCCAGATGCTCTAGTTAAAAAAGAAGAAAGCCCTGGGGTTGGTGCCTTTATTTTATTCTATGTATTATTAGTTTCCATCCAATGAAAGGGAAATATAACATTGCATTTTTCCCTTTGGTTTTCATCATGAACAGACACATTCAGAACTCTTCCCAAGGCCCGTCCTTGAGAGGACTCCGCTCCAGCTGGTTTTTATTCTTGCTCCTAGGTGGCCCTGCTGAAATACAGTTTTGCTCTTTAGATGCACAGATATTTGCTCGGAAAGTGTAAGTAAACTGAGGGGGTTTCTAGCTTGCCTGAGTAAATCTGTATTAATTTAAAGTGTTTGAAATTTACAGCTACGTCAAACCAAGTGAAGAAAGCAGTTCATTGTATCTGAGAACTGAGTTGACTTCCTTTCAGAAACTTCTGAGGTTTTCCTATTGAATGTCCTATATTAGAGTCAAGACAACCAGGGTGCAGAGCTACTGAGCCATATTCCTAAGGCCTTGTACTCACCACTATTACTGCCAAGGTTAAACACCAGCTCTTTTGGACTCTAGTTCAAGATTCCTTTTTAGGCCACGTGAGTTGTTTATTATTATTATTATTATTATTATTATTATTATTATTATTATTTAAAAGAGAAAATAAGTAAAAGATTTTTAAAATGTGAGTAACTTCAGAAGACCAACTGGATGAGGTAAATAAGAAAGTCTGCTATGGTGAATATCAATCCAGAAGGTTGTAAATGGATACCATAGGGTACTTCTCTCAAACTGTAACAGTCGGGTTCATGAAACTCTTTTTTGCCTGAGTGTGGATTTGTACGTGTGTCTATCTCATCTCTGTCTCATCTCTGCCTCTTTCTGTCCTCTATTTCTCTGTGTCTCTCTGTCCCTCCCGCCCCCTCACCGCCCCCGCTGAAGCCTCCATTCCTCCCTGCAGGAGATGTAATCAACTCCTACAAAGACATTAGTAAAAATGGATGTAGTTAAAGTCACTGCATCTTAACTCTTATCAGCAGCACTGACAATAAAGTTTGCCTCGCAGAAGGGGCTTAAGGACCTAACTCATCCTCTCTGATCTCAGAACTGATACAAGCTCAAGTTGCTTGTGGAAACCTGTGTCCTTTCTTCCAGGGATAATAAGTAACAGACCCTATGAGTGTCGGTTGAAGGCAAGAGAAAAGCGGCTGTCTGCCTTTGCATTCCCCTGGGAGCGAGAGCTATTGTGAGGAAGCAGACAGGCCTTGCGCTGCAGCCTGGCTCACAATGGCACATGCTAGTGACAAGAGACATAACATCGGAGCGGTGGCTCCTGCCTGGCTGCAGCCATTGATACAAGTTCTGTTGACTTGTAGTTATTACGACTTCAATCGGGAAGCTGCATTCCAAATGGTAATCAGTGCCATACAGAGCTCTCCAGTGTGCACTCCTCACCCTAATTAAACAGAATGTAAAGGCAATTAAAATACACATTTGAAAGCAAGTCGTTCCTCCTATGGAATAAATTATTTTCTTTTTTAGCTTAGTTTAGCGTTTGACCAGAGTCAGCGGAAGGAAAAGCAACATCCATCTTATTACTGACAGGAGGCAAGAATTTTAATATACACAGATAAATTTAATAGGGACTATCTTTCATGTCTTTTAAGAAGTATATTGTACATGTGCAGAGCCTTTCGATCTAGCGTGGTTATAGTGTGTGTGTGTGTGTGTGTGTGTGTGTGTGTGTGTGTGTGTGTGTGTGTGTGAATGTGCAGGCGTGTGCATGCTCACGCGTGCAGGCCAAACAACAGCGGGATGAACAGAGTTCTAGCCTTAGCGGACTATAAATGTACCCTATTCAGTTCTACTTTTAGAGGTTTAGAAACCAAGACCTACGAGTAACTGATTCCATCATAATTACAACATTTTTTATTTTTAATCTCATATATTGACTAAATTCCAAATTACCAAAAAAATTATGAAACAAAAATTCAAAATCCAAAGGTAATTGAAGAATGTATTAGTACCCACAAAAGAGATTGGATTATATCTAAATTTTTATTATTTAAAATAAAACACAATGTCAATGTAAAGTATATTTTGTAGTATTTAAATTTTTAAGTTTTAAATATTCCTCTTTAATGACAAGAATCTTAGAAGACCGCAACACCTTATCATGGAATGCCTAAGGGCATTTATACAGATACATCAAAGGGGCAATTTCTGTGAGTGTTTTGTTGTTGTTGTTGTTGTTGTTAATTCAATTGTTTTTATTCTTCTATTGAAGATATGTCAAAGTTCATTTGTTTATTACAAAGTACAAAGTCAGGAGATTTTAAGTACAGAAAACCTACATTTTTACCTTTACTGGTATTTTCATATGTGCCGTGATGGTCAGGTGATTTAGAATCATCTCAGAGTCAAATTTCTGGGTGTGTCTAGGAGGGAGCTTGCCGACGTTTACGTTTAACTGAAATGAGAAGACCCATCCTGAATATTGGAGGCACCTTCACAGACTGATCTGTCAGGCTAAATACAAATGAACAAGCAGAGTTCCAACACCCAACTCCATCTGCCTTCCGGATGTAGACCAACCATTTAATGTTCCTGCCCTATGCCTTCTCTGTCATGGTGGACTGTACCCCCTAACTTTGATGTAAAGTACACACTTCCTCAACATAAGAATTTCTGCTTGTGTTGGCCATTTTGTTATAGCAATGAGTAATCAATACACATCATATAGGTTTTCACTGGAAGAAACATTTGCACTTACGGTTTTATTTCTTTATTTTTAGAAAATTTAATTTTCAAAAATGTCCATATATTTAGGAAAGAATTAAAAACAACCAGAGGAAGATAATATAAAGAAGGAATGTAGGGTAAATGTTGAGGGTAATAAGGACCCTGTAAGAGTAGGGAGTGTTTTTGAAAGCTAATAGCCCAGACGATGACAAGTGGAGAAAGGACTCAGACCTAAATCCTCACTTCCTAAATAGACCTGATAACTGGGGCTTGTGCTTACAAGTAAATTCCAGGGCTCCACCTCAGATAAACTGTTCTCTGGGCTAAATCAAGAGATCTGCAATGTTAACAAAGAGCCATTAATGCCTGTGCAGATGACCTGGGACCATACTAAAGAAAGTCTGATTTGAACTTCAACGCAGGGAACTTACATTACCTACAAGCAAATAAGATCATGCAAGCGTACTGCACTTCTATCTATAGGAATACTGCATAACAATCACAAACTATTTCCCAAAGAATCCTGGGAGGTCTGCATGCTGTAATTAAGATTTAGAAACTCATGACTTGTTTTAATATACAAAAAGGTGTACCAGAATGAGTCTCTGTAATTCTAGGTCCAAGCTCAATTGCAGAATCTGTTTTTAGTTAATGCACTTTATTTATATCCCATTGAAGCTGTCCCCATAAAGCACACATAGAGAAACAATAGAGTAATACCAAATAAAATGGTAGAAAAGTTTTAATTTTTGGTCTGCAACCACCTCTGTCATCAAGTGCTCTAACATGCTCTGAGGTTCATTCACTTACACATGAAGGAAATATTTAGACCTCTGGGCTGTGTACGACATCTTGCTGTGTCTGGCTATTGTTTGAGAGATTCTCCTCTCTGACTAGAAAGCCCTGCTTGTACTCTCTTACTTTCTGCTTCTTCAAGATTAGACATCTTCTTAGGGGTTGACTTGCCCAATTTAACCATTTCATGCCTATTTATATATCAAGCCACAATCATTACATTGCTGTTTTTTGGAAAGTGACAAGTGACAGAGTTTTTTTCTTCGCCTTTGTAGAAAACAAACAAAACTCTTTATAGAGAATAGTTTACTGGGTGGTTTTTAAAAGGAGTTTGCTTTTTTTTTTTTTATCACATTGTGCTGTATGAGGAGAGTTGTCTTGAGCCCTAAAATGACCAGTGCTTCCCCTGTTTCCATACCTGCTCACAAACATCCAAGGCCTGCTGGGAAAAAAAGTTACAGAAGGAGATGTGAAAAACACCAAGGATCCGTGACCATCTACCTCAGTAAAGCTCATGCCAAGACCAGCTAACTCCACGTTCTAGAACTTACAAGTGACAACTCTGTGGATCTGCTTTTCATTCTTTTTCCCTCTCCTTAATGTGTACCTCAGCCTTCGGATGAACCTCAGGAGAAAACAGGAGCCCTGAGATAGAAACAACCTAAGGCACAGAAATCATTCTAGAGTCTTCTCATACTACATCACCAACAACCCTTCACCCCAGCCAGGCCCCTAAGAGCACTTCCTCTCTTCCTCCTCTTCCTCTTCCTCTTCCTCTATAGCTGATTAGACAAAGGTACTCACTCTTCTCTTCTCATAGCAGGGGTTTTTGAGGAGGAACCATAAAGATTTGAGCTTTTTTTTTCTAGCTCTGTATTTCTGTATATCTAACTATAAACCAGACAAAACAGTAGATCCTAGGGCTACATTATTGTACCTGTTCAGTCAAGGGAGCGTTTTAAAAGTTACTGCTGGAGAAATAGTGCTCTTTTTATTACATATACAGCCCTTCTTTCCTTTATTCATGCTGACCCTCCTCTCATTTAGATCTTACTGTTGGTTTTTCTCACCAGAAGAAAATCTTAACAATGTAATCTTTGATGGCATAGCTCACTTTTTGTGGTCAATTTTTATTCCATGTAAATGACTATTTCTCTGAATAGACGTATGTATACCACATGTGTACCTAGTGCCCTCAGAGAGCAGAAGGCATCAGACACCCTGGAAGTGGAGTTACAGCTGTGCCCCACCATGTGGGTGCTGGGAATAGAATGAGATCTTTAGCAGTAGCAAGTGCTTTTTCCCAAGCCATTTCCCAGCCCCTCCCACCCACACCTTTTAAAAGATCATTTCTTCTTCCCTAGGTGAAAACAACTACAATTCATTATGTAAATATGTGAAACTCTCCAGCAGCAAACTGAATTTCAGTTATTGGACTTTTCAAAAACAGTGCAACTTAACTCTAGACTTTGCATACATGGTTATTCTCCACCTTTCTGTAAGTAATCCCTCATGGGTTATTCATAGAAACTCAGATCCTGCTGTCTGCATATTCAAATACTGAATTTTTAGGCAGTTCCCTTTATACCATCCACAATTTTATAGAAATCAATATGATTTAATAAAAATCACATTGTGTTTGACCAACCATTCCCACTGTTTCAAGAACAAACAAATCCAGAGAGATTTAGTTAACATCAATGCTCTTGACCTCAAATCTACCTTTCAAAATCTCTGTACTTGAATAACAACATGATTTCAGTTTTTTAAGATTAGCTACTTAAAGCATAAGTGTACACAAAGAACATAAACAAGGGTCTAATTCTTTCCATACTTAAGTCATGGCCAATCTCATGAATATAACACATATACACAAACAGTCACAAATGTATACAAATATACATATATATGTATATATATATATTATGTATATATGTGCATATATATACATACACACACAAATATATGTGTATATGCATACACATATAAACCCATAGACCTAATTGTTGCCTGGAGAGTTTTATGTGAGTTTAGTCTTGAGCAGAGACCCCACCAAAACTCATGATATGTTTCAGAATACATTTACTTCCTGTCTACTATAAAGTCTTGGTGCAAATATTGACAGTGAGCCCAAAAGTGGACATGGAATGTTTTTGTACAAAACAAAAGTACTTTCTTCTACAAATGTTGCTATGTTGTATATTCCTTCACTACTCTGAATTCCAGTGTTCTGATATATAGAAAGGAACTAATATAAGTGACCCTCCATTTTCATCCACGTCTGCTTAACCACATTATCAAAACCAATGCAGGGGAAGTACTATAGTAGTAGTTTGTCAGCCTTGTCCTTTGAGACATTTGGCTAAAGTTGAACTTATGATGAATGTATAATTGGAGCAAAGACATTCCAAGTGTCCCTTTTGGAGCCCTTGTCTTGGAGGTTGGGTTGTAAACCATTTGGTAAGAACATGCATAATCAAGAAATAGAAGACAGAGTATGGAAGGAGGAGTGGGACAAAGAGCAGGTGAAAACATAGAAGAAAAAAGTGATCGTGCAGTTAGAAATTGAGGTGGGAAAAACCCACATGGCCTGTGACTAAACGAGGAGATTCTTGATGTCTAGTTGATGTTCTACATGAGAGCATGGCCTGAGCTTCCCCTTCCTGTGACGTTTATTCACATGTTCAACCAATTAGTTCTATATCACCAACACACAGCAAACAATGTTAAATAAGAGGCATATTCTTTATAGAACCAATAGAAACACCTGTTTTATTTCAGTGACTTCTCATTTCTATAGATGATATTTTGTGTTTATTGGCATCTTGAAACCAAAATGCTTAAAACCCAAGATACAACTATAAAAGCACATGAACTCTATCATGCATGTCTGTGATGCAGATTCACATACACTGAAAGCCCATAATTTACTAGCTAAATTTGTTTTTTTTTTCAGTAACACATCTTTAGGATGTCATTCTGAGCTTCTCTAGATAATTCGTCCTCCTGTGCAATCACATATGTGTTATTAAGTTAAAGTAATGTTTTAATTTTAATTAACCATATCAGTAAGTCCTAAATTTATTCCTCTGGTGAGTGGGGAGAGAGCAGGCGAGTAACCTCTGTTTGGGATTTAAACTTCACTAATAGCCAGCACACTACAAGTTGAACCTCCAACACACTTGAACTACAGTTCTTCAGTTGCACTGGGTACATTTCACATGCCGAAGAGTCACATATGTTCAACAATGGCTACCAAAGTGGACAACATACCTGTCAGGATGTCTATAATGTTGCACAGTAGTTTCTTAGATATTGATGACAGGACGAATATGGAAAATGTTATCCTTCGTTCCTTCCTGTAGCCTGATCAATTTTAGAAACATTGTAAGACATTGAGGAAATGGAAATATCAAAAATGTCAGTATTATTTCAGGTAACTGAGTGTGGAGGACACAGATTTCACCTGGGAGTATATGTGTTCATCTATCCTGACTTCTCCATACAGACATAGAGGGAATAGATTGAGAAAATATTTCTAAGGTGGTGAAATGTCTGAGAACTTATGAAAGTTTATCAAATACAGAAAAGTAAGCAATTATGTCTAAATATCCAGTATGATAATTTATCTACCTCTCCTGGAGCTGAATGAGCAAACCATGGAGCATGGCAGGTTTCTTCAAGAAGAAATCAGACACATGGAAATGATGTCATTTGAGTAGGAGATATACCATTACCTCTGAGATTTCACTGCCTACTAAAAATGACCAGGTCTCTTAGAATCTATAGCTGGGCCTTCCCAAAGGGCAAGTCTCAAATCGATTATCGCAGAGTAACGAATAAGAAGCCCAGAATTACATGTGAGTATCTACTTGCTCCTGAGCTGCTTGATCTAATGCTGCAAAATTATTCTTTAGATAGATAGATAGATAGATAGATAGATAGATAGATAGATAAGATATATTAGATAGATAGATAGATAGATAGATAGATAGATAGATAGATAGATAGATAGATAGATAGGTAGGTAGGTAGGTAGGTAGGTAGGTAGGTAGATAGATAGATAGATAGATAGATAGATAGATAGATAGATAGATAGATAGATAGGTAGGTAGGTACATAGATAGATAGATAGATAGATAGATAGATAGATAGATAGATAGATAGATAGATAGATAGATAGATGGATAGATAATTTGGACACTACAATGAGAAATAGTAGCCAACATAGACCCAGTTTCTTCTATCAACTAAAACCATCCTTTGTTCTCTCTATGAGAACTTACAGTTTCACACCCTTGTTCTTTGCTTCCTGTCTCTCTTTCTTCTTCCCTCTTCTTTCCTTCCTTTTGTCACAGGATCCGTTTCTTCTGTGAAAATGGCCTTTATTCCAAACTCAAGATGGCTTCTAAGAAGCGACCTTTTGAATTTGGACAGGTTTGATACTTCATCTCTTCTGGGTTTATCTTTACTACTTAAACAAGGGAAGTTTAATTTTCCTTCTTCAGTTCTGTTCCCAGTGACTCAGCAGACACAGGCAAAAATCTTCATCTATGAACCCATTCCTTCTTCCCTTACCAGACAATGGCCTTCTTTTAAAAACCTGTGGCCTAGACGATTTAAGTGCAGATTAAATTCACTTCCGAATTAAAGTTTGCCATTCCATATGACTAACTGCTCTTCCCCCTGCTTTAGACAAGTAACATAAAGAACATGTAGATCATTCCTAAGGCAGACTCTTCCTTCTGTCATTTCATGTCACAGCTGTCTAATCTTAGAACACTTAATTTATCCTTTTCTGTTCCATTTTTTAATGAAGAACAATAATAATAGGAAATTGATTGAATAATTTGATGTGTGTAAGGATTTAAGTTAATTCCATCTTTATAACTATTACACAATTATACTTATTGTTTTTTTAAGTGGTCATTACATTTCAGGCCCAATCATATAAAAAAATGCCCATGGACTTCTTTGATAATCATTATGGCTATACTTCCTTTTATTCCTTATTTATTTATTTATTTATTTATGCTCTACATCCTATAATTCCTCCCCATCCCATCTCCACGAAGATGCCCCCACCTCCCACCCCCCTTCCAACCAGACTTCTAAACACCTTGGGGCCTTCAGTCTCTTGAGAGTTAGGTGCATCTTCTCTGTCTGAACCCAGACCTGGCGATCCTCTACTGTATATGTGTTGGAGGCCTCATATCAGCTGCTGTATGCTTCCTGGTAGTGGTCCAGTGTCAGGGATCCAAGTTAGTTGAGATCGCTGGTCCTCCGACAGGGTCGCCTTCCTCCTCAGCTTCTTCCAGCCTTTCCCTAGTTCAACCACAAGGGTCAGCAGCTTCTGTCCACTGGATGGGTACAAATATCTGCATCTGACTCTTTCAGTTGTTTGTTGGTCTTCCATAGTGTGATCATGATAGGTCCCTTTTTCTGAGTGCTCCATAGCCTCAGTAATAGTGTCAGGCCTTGGGACCTCTCCTTGAGCTGGATCCCACTTTGGGCCTGTTGCTGGACCGATGGCTATACTTTCTACTTCTCATAAACTAAATTCCTCCTCATGTTTTCTCATTTCTGAGTATGCTATACGAACTTGAAATAAGTTTACCAAATATTCATGTTTGAAAACTATCAATAGATACTAATGAGTCATGTAGAATGTGTCATCTTACTCCATCTTTCCAAACGTTATAGTTGTTACACGTTAATATTGTGATAGTTTTGTTATTACTGGTGCTGTTCCATGTGTAAAGCTGTTATTCTATCAGTTAGAATTCTACACACACACACACACACACACACACACACACACACACCAAGAAGCCTTCATCTAAAAATGGAATTTATTGGTCCAAATTTTACCAAAGTCTGACAGAAGATAATAAACTCATCTTGCTTTTAGACTCAAAATATATAGCAAGATGCAGATTTCCATAATCCCCAAGCACTGTCTGCTTCTGTGTATTAATTTTTTTTTTTGCCAACAAAAACTTCAAGCATATGGTAAAAAGATGGCAATGGTAGCCTCAGTCTGTGTTGGTGTTGTGGCATCCCAGAAAAAATGTCATCACTGAGCTGATCTGGTTAGATACCCAACATCCCAAGAAACCAATGGGAACTGAGCACAACTAATTTGAACAGTAACAGAAAAGTCTATAGCCAAGCAGATAAAAGGCACAGCATTAGAAATAATAAGAAATCTCTCTCTAAATATTAACAACATTGTACGGATGAGAAGCAAGGTGTATGAGCAATTTTTGTCAACAGATTGGGTGATGTTCACATCACTACCCAGCTTCTCAAATTACTGACACATCAATCTAGGAAGCTACAAAAAAAACAAAGCGTCCCCTTTGCATCCCTTAGCTGGTGTGCAAATTCAGTATTAGAGCAGCTGACAAACGTGTGATCTCATGTTTTCGTGGATCGTCATTCATATATAAACACACATATATGAATCATAGATATTTTTTCATTTATTTCTGTTTATGTTACAGGACATTTCTGTCATATTTGCCAACATGTTAGTCCCTTTTTCTCAAAGAGCATTAATATCAAAAATATTTTTTTTCTTGATGCTTGTAGTAACTAACAGAAATTCTGCATTGTGTTTTTGTATATTAGGCATCATAATTCTGAAGTTTTGAAAGATTTATTGTCTAAACTGTAATGAGGATTATGTATTCATATGCAGTAGAACTTTCTTTGTCTTTGGTGTTACCCTTTTGCTCACATTATACCACTACTATTGTTTCCTTTTATCCTGGGCTCCCCTAAATGTCTTCCTCCAGCTCCCATAGGCTGTAGAAAACTCTTTCTGCTTCTGCTCTTAAAGCCAGCTCCCTCTGTTTTAGTTCTTGAGGCTCCTATGCATACTATCTACATCTAGACAAAGCCAAATACATTACTTATTAGCCATGTGTACACTATCTAAAATAGTTTATTTCCGGGAGTCTTTCTTCAACTAAGATGGACTCAAACCCTCCTGTCTCACCCTCTATATCATTGTCATCATGTCTCATAATTAATCAAAAGCTATTAAAATACTAACTATATACTTAAAGTATCCTATATAACAGGCTTTGTTATTTGCTATATCTTACTGTAACAAAACCAAATAACTTTACCATAACTCATCGATATTTATATAGTGATTTTCCTATAACCCTGCAGCTTTCTAGGGACATTCTTAGGATGAATTTGTGTGCTTGAGATATATATATATATATATATATATATATATATGAACACCCCATTCAATTTCTTTAAAATGATATCCTGCCTTGCTCTCCCATTAATTTTGGTCTTAGTAACTTTGGTCTGTGCTTTTAAATTAGTATTATTATTTGGCATATTTATGATATTCAATTTAGGAGTAATACTAAAAGTTCTCATTTATTTTCAATCAGTGTAAGTTCTTTCTGTCTGCGGGCTGCCAGAGCTTTACCTATTAAAATCCGCATTTATTAATGCTTACGGCTCATAGTCTGCTTTGAGCCTCTCTAATCACACAGCCCTTCCTGTCTTCGTTTTCTCTTAAATCAGACTTTAAAACATGTCTCCATTCTCCACCATCAATCATTAGTTAAGCCTTGATTTGTTAAAACCTCTGAAAGCATTATGTTGGTCAAATGGTTAGATTTCAGGCCCATGTCTCTTATCATTAGCCAGAGGTTTTGCATCTGATCCCCAAAGCCATTCAAGAGAAGAATTGTCGTGCATGAGTTCTCACGAAGAAGGTCACTCTGACAAAAGACGCCTGCCTAATTTATATAGTAAGGCATGCTTGCTAATTCTGGTCTCGGAACCCTGACCAGTTACCAATTGACTCCTATCAGGGCTGTGTGAGATGATAAATTTTAATCAGTGCTTTCAGACTCTAATAGTCTGACTTTCTTTTTTTTTATAATGGATTTCTTTTCATTCATGCTTTCCCTCGTCTACATTTTTATGACTGTGATGTGCTTTGATTTACTTCATTCAAAGTATGATGCTCTGGCTTCAATTATTCAATTTAACTTTAAATAGACATTGCTACAAGTCTTACTGATACAAAGGACATCTGGTGTCAATAAATTGCAGCAGGAGGTGCCATGTGGGAAGGAACCCCGGCACTAAACACATCTCTAGGCACAGCCATCAAGACGGGCTATGGCACTCTGCCACTAGTCTTCTTAAATGATATCAGAGAGGCTCTCAAGAAGCTCAAGGGGGTAGAGCATCATTTTCATCTTCGTTGCAGGAAACTGACCTACTGACCTACAAATCCAGACATGCACCATTGTGTCCAGTTGGCCAGATCTTTGACGATGACCTTCACTAAGCAGGAAAGACACACACAACAAAGGAACTCCTTTCTTCTCTATCATGCGCAGTGTCTCGAATGAAGAATGCTCTCCAGGAGCCCAAACCAAGAACTATGCCTTTACTCCCTGCAAGCCAACCCACACGGAGTCCAAAGGGCTGAAATAGGTTTCCCCCTTACTATTTCTGAGTCGGTCTGATTTTAAGCTTGAAAAAGTAAAAAACCCCATGAATTGCAAAATTATGAGCAATACAGAAATAATTTACAAAAGATATAACTAATATTTGAATTGTATTGTGTATACAAAAATGTATGAACCAAAGTTGCACATGGATAATCTGATCTTAGTGAATCACAGGTGGTCTTTAAATGATTTTATTTGAAATTATTTATGGCTCATATAGCTGGGAAGACTTCTATTTTGTATAGTATCAGAATACTTTGAAACTTGGAAATCTACCTTAACAAGCTATCAGTTTCCCCCATCACAGCTCCCCAGACCCTTCTCCTGTACCAGGAAAACAACAGGTATAGAGCCACAAATAGATATCACATCCTCTGTAAAATGAAGACACAGTTCTTTCTAATCGCTCAGAATGACCCAGATCTGCCCCCATTTTGAGTTGTTCTCACCCTTAAAGCACCTAGAGCTTCAGGAAGCAAGGAGACACAAATATGCAGGTTCCGTAGCAGTGGGCAGGCGCTGCTCCCAGGAAGAGGGCACTGAGCATGCTTACTGGGCAGGGCTACATGAAAAAATAATAATCATAAGCAATGACAAAATGTAGCATGTCCATTACAGGTAACAAACCAGGTCACCATAAGGGTTAGAGGTTGTGTCTGAGAAAAGCACGCATCTCTGTTTCATTTACCCAAAACTGCATTGCCCTCATTACAAGTCATGGTGTCCCACCACAAAGGATATTTAAAGGGAGTTCAATAAATAAAGGGAAAAGACTAGACTATGCAAACACAGAAAAGCCTCCTTCCTTTTCTTTCTGTCTGTCTGTCTCTGTCTCTCTGTCTATCTGCCCACCTGCCTGCTTTTCTATCTTTTTGTCTTTCTTTCTTCCTTACTTCATTCGTTTTTGTATTTAATGGAGCATTCTCACTCTGAAGTCCTCCCTGAGTAGCCTAAAGTGGCCCCCAGTGTACAGTGATCCCCCTGTCTCAGCCTCTGAAGTGCTGCACTTACACTATGTCATTATACATGGCAGAAAGCTCTTTTTGTTGAGATTTCTGTCAAAGAACCTCAAATGTGCTACATTTGAGAATCTCAGAGGATCATGTACCACACAAAACCTTCTAAAACATGTTTAGGTAGAGAGGTTTTTCACTTTTTGTTCATTAGAGACAGTGAGGGGTTAAATTACTTTATGACACATTAATTATTCTGCCATTCATACAACTTTGTGAATTGAAGAAAGCAATCTGGGGCTGTGTTTCAGCCCCAAAGGCTCCTTCCATCAACATCTATGGGGTGAGAACATTGAGCCAACCTCAGGAAGGTGTTTTTGGACCTGCTGAGCTTTCTTTCTGGCATTTGGTACCAGATTCTGTGTAGAGAGGGTCATTGAAATAGGCTACCTGTGTCACCTTAATATGTTGTTCCGAATCTGATAAATACAAAAGCATATTGCTGTGAAAGAGTTGCAGTGCCAGTTTTTGTGAGACCCTATCCACCAGGCATGACCTGCCTGTTGCCATCTTGAAATCAGAGTACCTATGATTAGCAGTGTGAGACTCTCACAAGTTAGGGTTTGCTAGAAAGGATCTCTCCCAGGACAGACAAAGCGCTAACAGCCTTCATAAAGTGGCTCATGAAGCAGAGCATGGAAAGGCTCACACGGTACAGGAAGTGCACTAGCCCGTTCCGTTCCTGCCCCTCTTTTAGAATTTGCATGTGATTAGTAATTGCTGGAGCATGGAGGGGACTCTTAATGATGCAGCTACCCCAGAGTAGCCCAGGCTTCTGTGAGTAACTTCTCACCCATGCTCTTCTAATTCCAATTAAACTCACAGGTTCACCCAGATCAACCAGAGAGGAATCGTTTCTTCAATCCGTCACTGCCTTCTCTTTATGCAGCGAGTAGAGGCTCTTCTCAAACAAGGTCATGCAACATTAATTACAAAATTAAGCTTCACTTAATGAATAATTAATATCAAGATTCAAAGTCTCGTGCTAGAAAGCCTGAAGAGCTTCACAGGGGTTAATTTTAAGTAATCTATAACATCTATTATCTGGCGTGGTAGTACTAGAAAGTGGAAGCAGCCGTACTCAGGGCCCTCTGCACCACTGATTTTTCATCGTCTCCACATCCTGCCAGCAACTCTTAAAAATCTTCCAGATTGATTCTAAGGCTTTGATACTCAAAACTGAAGCCTCTAGATTGAAGGTAACTATGCCCAATAGAGATAAAATTCTCCACCATCTGCTCATTATAATTGGCTAAATATAGCATTATTTGAAACCATGAAGTGACACATTCACCATGGTTTCATCAGCTCTTTTGAAATATGTTCTATCTAGTTCTAAGAGTTTTTGAAGCAATTTATATCTGTGCCTTTTAAATATTTTACACATTCTTTCACTTTTCCCCTTCCTCATGAAAACAGGGTCAGGTGATAACATGGGTGGATTTGGTAAAAGGAGTGATTTCTTGAAAAACTAGGGAGTACAATATGCACTTTCATCAGGAGCTGATAGCACAGTTGTGGTTGTAGTGTCTAATGAGGACACAGGATGTGTTGGCTTCATCTCTTCACATACTAGGTTCATAAACACACACTTATATAAGATCTACTCAAGAACCACAATTGAACTGTGTAAGGAGATGTTTCACATGTTTCATATAAAGTGCTAGGATTACAGTAGTGAACAAGAGAATCCTGAGCTCACATATTTTTGGGGGAAAATTTAAAATATGTTAGAATAAATGTAGACATGAGAGGACCTAACACAGTCTTAAGGGAGGAAAGATTTATGGGATGTGGTGACACTTCCTGTGACAGCTGAGAGATAAATAGAGAAAATTAATTGGGAATATTTTTCAGATGAAGAATATATAAAGAGGAGAGAAGGGGAGAGAGAAATAGAGGAAAAAGAGAAAAAGACAGAGAGAGAAAGACACACAGAGAGAAAGATAGAGAGAGACAGAGACAGAGACAGATCATATTCAGCACCCTAAAGGAAATCCAATTGTTTGAAGTATTCATTTGGGCTATTGGAGTAAAATAATGACAAAATTATAAAGTGAGGTTAAATGGAATCCAGGTGAGTTAAGATAGAAATATGATAGATAGATAGATAGATAGATAGATAGATAGATAGATAGATAGATGATAAGTAGAAACATACATACATGCATACATAGATGATATATAGATAGTAGATAGATTTAGATGATACATAGATAAATGATAGACAGACAGATGGATGGATGGATGGATGGATGGATGGATGGATGGATGGATGGATAGACTTATTGTTAGGAGAGGTCAGAGTAAAAATGTTTTATAGGTTTATTTTATGTTTAAGATTATATTTTAATTACATTTCTCCCTTTCTTTCCTCCCTCCAAGATCTCCATTATGCCCTTCTCTCCCTGACTCTCCTTCAAACTCAGGGCCTCTTTTTTCTTTGCTATTGCATGCCTGCATGTATTTGTACATGCACACATATTCCTAAGTATGACGTGCTGATTCCGTACAATGTTACCTGTATGTCTGTTTTCACGGCTCACTGTTTGGCACTGGACAACTGATTGGTCTGCTGTTCCAGGGGGATGGTCTTCTTGGCCACTCCCAGTTGCCTGCAGTTCTTTCTGTAGGGTGAAGGCCCTATGAGCTTTACCCACATAGTTCAGCATGTTAGTTGGTGCCTTATTCAGTCCACATTTTGGCGGTCATGTTGATGAGACTTTAGGGGTGTGGCTTTTAATGTTACCAGGAGACACAATCTCATAGCAAACTCCCTGATCCTCTCTCTGGCCCTTACAATCTTTCTGTCCCCTCTATCCTCTTTCCACAGTGTTTCCTGAGCCTTAGGTGTGGGAGTGATTTGTAGATGAATCCCTTCGGAATGGACTCCACAACTCTGCATATTGATTGCTTGTGGTTTTTCTGTACTAGTCTCTGTCTATTGCAAAAAAAAAAAAAAAAATGTTTTTTCTTGGTGAAGTGTGATGACTGCAATTATCTGTGATAGAAAGGCAAGCCTTTATAGATTCCTGTTAGGGATTATGTTAGTTTAATAATTTGAAGGTTATAGATTCTCCTCTAATGACCATGACTTCACTAACACTTAGTAGTTAGTTGGACTTCCAGTACCAGCCTTGGTATCCCTCTTCTCGTGCAGGTCTTAAGTCCAATTACCACACCAGTTACCACCAAGGTATGTGTGCCACTACTGTACCCTTAGGATTATCATGCCATGCTGGTCACTGATGTGGCTCATAGGCACCATAGCTGGGTGTGACTGTTGTTTATCTCCCTCCTTTGGAAGTTTGCATGGCTCTTCTTGGTACCATGAAAACTAGTCATGAAGCGGGGGGGGGGGGGGGGGGGGGGGGGGGGGGCATTCATGCCAGTTCCAGATCAGGGTCCTCTGGGTGAGCCTTGTTTCTGTAATGCATGGTGTCTTCAGCAAATGAAACTTACCTTTCCCTTTTGGGGGTAACTAAAGTTACCCCCAAACTAAAGCAGGAATAGGCTGGAGTTTCTTCAAGGATTAATGATTTTACAGTTTACTTAAACTGAATAGTTTAAATAATAGCGAATAGCATAATAAATAATTAAACAGTGACTAGCATAGGCCATTTCAGTATTATTGTTTACATTAATTTTTTGGTGATACTAAACAAAGAATAATTCTACCTAGCTTAATCTATAGAACAAGGAAGAGTTCTGTGGGGTGTTTGCATCTACCATTTTACATAACCCTTGATTTTTCTTATTACAGCATTAAGTGTACATTTCTGATAAATTTATCTGTTATGAAGAAAATGTAGAAAATAGCAAAGCACACAGTAGTTTTAGATACTGAAAACTGCATATGCCCTTCTAGAACTTCAACTTATATGTATTGGCAATTCCTCTTAAATCACCTATAAAAGGATGTCTATGATAGCATTAGCGAGTTTATAAAGTTTAATATTTATGTAGGTTGAAAGGCAGCCCATACTGTACAAAACACAGAAATTACTTTTCAGGAAATAATGTGTCTGCTTTATTGCCTTTAAAAACTTTCAATGTAACTAAAGAGACCCTGATTGGAAGGGAGTCCTTGCCCATGGGCTGGGTCTCAAGCTGGGCCAGTTGTTGGCCAATCCCTCAGACTCTGCTCCATCGCTGTCTCTGAATTTCTTATAGGCAGGACAAATTTTGGATTGAAGGATTTGTGGGTGAGTTGGTGTTTTTAGCCCTCCACTTGGAGTCCTGCCTGGCTTCAGGAGGTGGTCACTTAAGGCTCCATATTCCCCACTGCTAGGAGTCACAGCTAGGATCACCCTCATAGACTCGCCGGTGCCTCCCTAAACTCACCTAGACCTTTGGGGGCTTACAGAGACTGAACCAACAACCAAAGGGCATGCATGGCTACACCTAGGTCCACCATAAATATGTTTGCTACATAAATATGTAGCAAACGTGCAGCTTTGTCTTCATACAGGTCTCCCAACAACTGGAGCAGGGGCTATGCCTAACTCTGTTGACTGCCTGTAGATCTTGTTCCCCTATCTGAGCTGCCTTGTCTAGTCTCAGTGGGACTGGATGTGCCTAGTCCTGCGGTGATTTGATATTTCAAGGTGGGTTGGTATCCAGGGTGGCCTCCCCATCATCAGAGGAGAAGGGTAAGGAGGGAGGGCTATGTGAGGAAGACACTGGGGGTATTGCAATCGGGATGTGAAGTGAATAAATTAATTAATTAATGGAAAAAAGAAGTAAGTCCTTTACCATGTTTGGTTACCATGCCCTTAACGTGCATGAATTTATGGTGTTTTCTGAAGAAATCTGCTTGTCTTGATCCTAGATCCCTGTTACTCCTCCATGATTTTCTTTAGATAAAAAGATATATCTTTAATTAACTTGAAAAAAAAGAGTGATGTCTATTAGCATTGCCTTTGACACATACAGAAACACTTCAGTAAATTACCCAGTTTCTCTCTCTTCCTCAATTTTATAGTATTAAGATATTTATATTACATCCCAGACACAAGAGGGTAAAGCCAAGAAATGATTTTATAAACTATAGCTCCTTATTAATTTCTCCATTGGTAGAAACATTTTCATATAACTCACACATTCACTGATACATGAATAAAAGGAAAAGGAGGTACATTTCTCCAAAATATATGATAATCTAAATACTAAGCTATCAAAAAAAGTTAATGAGATGAATGATCAAAGCACTCTATCAAAGCGAAAAGGATGGGAAACTGATGGTTATTTTGATGAAGCTGTCCAGAAAGTAAGTGGGAGAGATACAAAGATTCAGGAGACCTATGCGAAGGGTGAGAGAGATGTCTCTAATAAGGGATTGGACTTTTATAAAGATGTAATCTCCTATCTAGGATAACAGAAGAGAGAACAGAATGTATGGTGATGTATAAGGCCTATGAGACATATGAGACCTATGAGTAATTTTAGATACAGAATTTGTAGAAGGTATCTTTTTAAATGTGTGTGTGTGTGTGTGTGTGTTTGTGTGTGTGTAAGAGAGAGAGAGAGACTTGAAGGTTAAAATGGGCAATAAGGAGTTACAAATGTACAAGAGCAGAAGGCTTAAAATAGTTATCTAGGAATCTAAGGATAGAATAGAGCAGGAACATCGAGCAGAGGATGCTAGGCATCCTTTGAAGCCAGTTTGGTGTGTATAAGTACTGAACTTAAACTGCTCAGTAGGTTTGTGTTTCTCTCTAGTGATAATCTCTGGAATGAACATTTAAGCAGAGTAAGATTTTTTTTAAAGATTTACTTATTTATTTTATGTATGTGAGTACACTGTAGCTGAATTCAGCCACATTAGAAAAGGGCATTGGATCCCATCACAGATGGTTGTGAGCCACTATATGGTTGCTGGGAATTGAACTCAGGACCTCTGGAAGAACAGTCAGTGTTTTTAATTGCTGAGCCATCTCTCCAGCCTTTGTTTTTGTTTGTTTGTTTGTTTTTGTTTGTTTGTTTGTTTTTAAGATTTATTTATTTTATGTGTATGAGTACACTGTAGCTGTACAGATGACCATGAGCCATCATGTGATTTCTGGGAATTGAGCTCAGGACGGCCCCCGCTCACTCTGCCGGCATAATTCACTATAGCCGTCTTCAGACGCACCAGAAGAGGACGTCAGATCTCCTTATGGGTGGTTGTGAGCCACCATGTGGTTGCTGGGATCCGAACTCAGGACCTTCGGAAGAGCAGTCAGTGATCTTACCCACTGAGCCATCTCGCCAGCCAATCTCTCCAGCCTTTGAATAATAAGATTTTTATCAAAATAAATCCTTAAGAACTTTAGAAAGGACTTGGGATGTGTATGAAGAAGAAGAAATAAAAATTAATTATGAAATCATTAGAAGGTAGTATGAATGGTTTTAGCTACCGCTGTGATAGGGTATTAATAGATTTCCTGTCCTAGCAAGAATGAGCTAGATGGAAGTGAGTAATAACTGGAGATTAAGACACTTGAAATTCTGGAGAATGTGAAGTGATGGGTAAATGAAGTTGGTAAATGCAGATGAATAAGAGAGAGTGTCGCGACCACCCTCGACCAGCAAGAATGACGCAACACACTCTCGGGCTCTTCTCCAGCAATTTATTCAGGAACCTTGAAGAATCTTCTGACTGACTGACCCCGAGGAAAGCCAACCCACAGGTTAAATACTGTATGGTCAGCCAACCAGGTAAAGCCACATGGTGCTATCTAACAGGCCCACATAGCGGAAGCAAGCCAGTTGACTCAGCCCATAACCAAATAAGGAGTTGTTTACTTCAAGAGTGCTCGCCATCAGACTGGCGGGGGGTGGCGGCCAGCGCCATCTTTGAGGTGTGGCGCTTCCCAGCTCTCCACAAGAGAGGAATCATGAGAACCAAGGCAGGCAAGAAGCTGAGGTTGAGGTTTAATCCCATCATTCAGGTGTGTATGCAACCTAACAAAAATTATATGAGGTGGTACCTAAGAGAGATCAACTGGGCAAAACTAAGGCCTTTGAGAAGTGAAAATACTTCAGATGATAACAAAACAAATTCCATTTATCACTTTCATATAATTCTATATACATATGACTGTATACTTCCAATACTAGTATTGACCATTTCCTAGGTCAATAATGGGGCTGGAGAGATAATCTGTGTTTAATAGTACTGGCTTCTCTTACAGAGGACCTAGGTTCAATTCCTCGTACCCATATGGCAACTCACAACCATTTGTGACTCCAGTTTTAGGGCTCCAACGTATTCCTCTGGCTTTTTCAGACCCTTAGACACCCATGTGGTACAAAGAATGTAAGGGTGGAGGAATGAGGTAGCATGACTCAGAATGATGTCCTGTGGAAATGACATGGTCACTACACTGAGGTAACCACTGCATCTGTGATTATGTCCACAGAACCTGTCAAAGGTTGGATCCAACATTTTATCAAGGAAACCTTGAATAAATCTATAAAGAGCAGATTAAATCCTGGGTCAATGTGTACTACTGATATGGACATAGCATGTGGAGGACCAATGTCTCAGACCCATGGAAAACTGGTAAAGACTTTCCCATATGGGTTAGACACAAAATGGCAAAGCCTTCCTCTGATCTAAACATGTGTTTACCAGTACCTGATCAGTATGTACAACAACTAGCAATGATGGTTTCCTATTCCCAGATATTTGCAGCCTAAGACTGATTTCCTACGCCTACAAATACCTACTAGACTAACTAACCCACCACCCTCCACAACACACACACACACACACACACACTGTACCTAATAAACACGCTAAGGATCTGGGTTGTTCTAACAGTTGGTGGCACTCCATCAGAGTGTGACCAACCCACATGAACCCAGCTTTTTCCTACCTGTGTCTACACATATCAGTCATTTCTTCAGTCTCTCACCTACCCAAGTCAATTTTCCAGACCCAAGCTGGTGGAATGAGGCAAGACCTGACTCCTTCATGGGGAACTATTGGCAGTGAATGAAAAATGAATGTCCTTTTTGCCAGTGGATGCACCCTGAAAAGTAATCAGTTGCCCCAGTAGACAATACCCAACTCACACCATGCAAGCCATGCTCATTAAACACGAAGTGTCACAGGCTCAATAAGAAGACATGAAAGTTGTAGGGTGGATAAAGAGCCTTGGTGAAAGAAAGAAGAGGATGACATAGGGTAACAAGGGTAGACTAAAATGCACTATATTCATATATAAAACTGTCAACAAGTAATATCTTGCAAAAATTAAATGGCAGCATAGTAATAGATGTTCAAATATAAATTGAGAACATAAGGCAGCCAAGTAGAATTCTGAAAAGTAAGCAGGTTAAATGAGCTTCTGCATTTTATAAATTGGATTGATGGTGCGCTTCTTTTCATTACCTTTTTTAAAGTATTACATGGCCTGGTTGGACTTGAGCTCTCTATTTGGCCAAAGAATGGCCTTGAGTTCTTTTTTACCCTCAGGCCTCCATTCCTAGATTGCTGGGACTGCAGATGCACAGCACCATGGCAGGAATTTAGACATTTGTTTGTGTATTTATTTATCTACTTAATCGTGTGTGTGCCATCATGTGTCGTGGTCTGTACATGAGCATCAGAAGACAAACTGCACAAATCAGGTTTTTGAGGGGAGTCAGGGTCACAGTATGCATCCCTGGCCTAGATCTGCCTGCCTTTGCTTCCCAAATGATGGGGCTAAAGTGGGTGTCATCATGCCTGGCCTGTGAGTCAGTTTTTCCTTCTACCATGTGGATTCTGGGAATCGAAATCAGTTCATTGAGCTTTAGCAGCAAGCACCTTCACCTACCTTACTGGCTCTATATATGCACTATAAATCAATTTTGGAGGCATCGCATTTGTAAGAATATGACAGTTGGTTTTAGTATTTCTTTGGGACCACTGGGGTACCTAGAGAGAGGCATTTATATTCAAGCATACTTAACAGCTATCGGAGCTATCACTTGATGATGAAGCCGTTTAAAGGTTTAGCTTTACTTCCTTGTAACACAGATGGCATCCTTAGCATCCATCTAATCATACACAAATAAATTGAATTATTAATTGCAAATACATTTCCTTTTGAGCCTAAAGGAAAGAACTAAATCAATCACACATGTGAAAAATTGTGAGCATCCTGGATTAAATTCAGGGCTCATTTCTTTGGACCATTAAAAAAAAAAAAAAAAAGGACAGGGCTTTCTCTGCAAATTTAAAAGATATAAAATTGTGAAATAAACATGTTTCTAAAGAAAAACGATTTAAACTTACTTGTATTTGACACTGAGGCTGTGCGTACAACTGAGTGGCAGGGCATATGTTCACCTTGCTCTAGAACTTGCACTGAAGTCACAGCACCACTCAAAAATATTATAAAAACAGGAGGACTCTGAAGGTTTAAGGCTTAATGTAGTTATTTAATAACCTGTAATTGTAGAAACATAGTAAACTATTTTTTCTGCTAGGTCTATACAGGAAGTCCAATAGCTAGTATACTGTGAGCTACAGAATAGGTTTTTGGCACTCTTTGTGTGTGTGTGTGTGTGTGTGTGTGTGTGTGTGTGTGTGTGTGTGTGTGTACACTGCTTACTGGAGGTTAGGATACCTGTAATTGTCTTTTAAACCATAGAATTAGCCGCTGCACTGTAATCATCGTTCTCTGGAAGCAGAACCTTTGAGGGAAATTGAACTTTGCCTTGCTCAGCATTCTAGTTTGCTTACTATTGCTGTGATAAAGTCCGTGACCAAAAGCAACATGGGGGGTGGAGTAGGAAAGGCCTGTGTTGTTGACATGGATACAGCCACTAAAAGAACTCAAACACTTCAGCTCCACCAGAGTGGCTCAGCCTTCCCAGGTGAGGCTCAGAGCGATGGCAAAGCCTTCCTCAGGTGCAAATGTTGACAGTGTATGCAGAAAATGTCCACCACAGACTCCCTTTTTTTCCTGCCCCAGAGTGTTCATGGCCTGAAGACTCCTCCCTTATGGAGACTGCTTCTACAACGATAGCCATTTCTCCGTGTTTGCTCAGCTTTATGCAATAATCACCAGTATCCAAAAATATGCTGAGTTTGGGAAAACCCTGCAGATTCTTCATCAGAGAGCCCAAGTCACCCGCTCCAGCTTTTCTGTGTTTTTTCATTCCTTTGCCACCCCAGGTAGGAATTCAGAGAGTAAGGCTGCGAAGGAGCATGGGAGAGAAAGACAGGTTAATTTCAGCTCCTGCTCTATCGTGAACGGGGATCTGGGCAGGAACTCTCGCTGCACACAGGAACTGAAGCAGAGAGCATGAAAGAATGCTGCTGGCTGGCTTGCTCACCATTGCTTGCTCAACCTGCTTTTTAAGACTACCCAGGACCACCTGCCCAGGGTTGACACCATCCTCAGTTGGCTTAGCACTCTCATATCAATCTTTAATTTAAAAAAAGCACCCTATAGATATGCCTGATAGAGGCACTTTTTCAATTGAAGTTCCTCTTCCCAGATAACATAGCTTGTGTCAAGATGAGAAATAAAGTAACTAACTAACTAACTAACTAACTAACTAACTAACTAACTAACCAGTACACTCAGGGTAATAAAACACAGGCCCCAATAACTCCTCAAAAATCTCAGGTTCTGTACTTTCTTCAAACGGATCCCGATCTCATAAAAGAAGACTCTTTTGGCAGACAGTACAAGTAACAGGGGTCGGCTTCTGAGGATCATGAGGAACTTGATAAGAATGTTTCAGTCCACATCCATGTCAAGGCCACAAGATGGGCTAAACAGGGAAGCCTCCCTGAAGACTGGCTCTTACGGTACAAGAACGTATCACACACGCTTCCAATGTATGGAAGCAATCAGCAGTCACACCCATGGACCGCGAGTATTTTGCAACTAGAACCACAGGTGGTCTATAACTACTACGCAAGTACAGAACAATAAACAAAATCATGTACATTCTTTACTGCAGCAAAATTATTACAAACTTGGTGCTGAAGAGATGGCCCAGACGTTAAAGATGCTTGCTGCCCTTCCAAAAGACCCAAGATTAGCTCCCATCATCCACACCAGATGGCTAATAACCTCTTTTAACTCCAACCCTCATCTATGGTCTCTGGAGGCACCGACACACACGTGTTCACACACACACACACACACACACACACACACACACACACACACACCACACGTACACATAAATAATCTTTAACTTTTAAAAACTATTATGAACTGATACATGTACACATGTGCACACATCTACATTTTTCTCTTATGAGGACAGTACTAAACACCCACTAGCACAGCACTAGCTACAACTTTCCACACATTTTTTTTAGTTCGTTGATGGCCTCATTCGAGGGGTAAGAACTCCCCAACAGATTCTGAAAGAAATGCTGTCAGCCTGAGAAAGCAAGTCTACAGATTCAAAATGTGGTGTGTGGTCTGTGTGCTGATGGTTATAGAACTTTAATTCTTCTCCTCACCTACGGGACAAAACAAACAAAAAAACATGCTCTAGAGCATCACTCAAAACCCACCTTCATTTTGGATAGCTGAAAGGGAATTGCTTTGGGGAGTAAATAAAATCGACCAAATGCTAAACATTTCATGAATAATACTTTGTTAAGCTTCTTTAAAGTTTATTTTATTTTTACTATGTGGCGGAGTGAGTATGAATTTGGGAATGCAGGTCTCTACAGAGGCCAGAGACCTTGGGTTGCTCCTGGAACTGAATTCCAAGCAGTAGAGCTCTGCCTGACTTGGGAGCTGGGTCTCAAGCTTGAGTCCTTTGCAAGAGCAGCATGCTCATAAACAGTGATACATCTCCACCAGGCTCCACTTTGTAACTCTTAAAAGTAAGTATTTTTCAACTTGGAAGAGCCCAAAAAATATAACCTTTTTGTTTTGACTAGCTTGATTTTGTTACTTGTTTTTCACAGTTTTGTATTTACCTCTTCCATGGCAGTTTTGCCTTGTGCTGGGAATGGATAGATGACAAAGAGTTCTCATGAAGACTTACAAAGATGTAAGTCAGAGTTGCACAGTGGGGATGGTGCTGTGAAATGCTGTCCTCAGGACACATCATAGCTCTTAACGTTCCTGTCCTCACTGCAGCCCTGGTTACCTGCACAGTATCAAGCCAATCAAAGCTCCAGGATGGATGGGGCAGGGGCTCATAAGGCAATGGATGGCACCTGACAGGAGAAGAGTAATCTTTCTTTAGGGTTGTGGTCACAGGTAAGTTTCTTGTGCTCCAAAGATGGCTCCATGCCCAAATGCACATAAAAGAAAATGCTGATTGGGTACAATGGAGAAAAATAAAGCATGCACTTGGGAGCGGGGCATGCTAGAGGAATTTCACAACACATTATATACATGTATAAAATTCTCAAAGAATAAATAAAAATACTCAAAATAGAATTTAAGATAATGAAGTAGTACTTAAAAAAAAAAACAAAAAAAAACAAAAAACTCTGGAAATGACCATAGAGAAACGTCTTTACAATAGTGCCTTCAGGTCAGTGAACTCATGAAACAAAATTCTATTTGTTATTACAGAATTAACATTTATTTAATTTCTCACTACAGAAAATTTATACCATTTATCCTACTAGGTCTATGGAGCTGATACTTCTCCAGCTATCCAGCACAGTGCTCTGCACATTTGAGATGCACATATAACTGAAAAAAGAGAAAAAAAAAAACCTCAAAGTCCTTAATTTTACCTTTGTTTCCAGACATCTTTTTTTTTTTTTTTTTTTTTTTTTTTTTTACAGAGAGAGGTTTGAGTTCAGTTATTAAATGAATGCCCTGAATCTATATTCTTGTAGGAATATAGTATTTCCTTCTTTTAATTTCTTAATCTTCCTGTTCTAATTTGGATGGATAGAGCCAGTCTCTACCCAGGGTCAGAATGCTTTTTCCTCTGGTGCTTGTGCTTGCAGGCTAGACCATGTGAGGAAGCTTCCCTACAGACTCTTGTCTGCAGTTCCTTCAGTTGGCTGTAATCTCTGCTGTTTCTGCAGCTGGGATGGAAAACAGCTGGCTACCAGCTCCCTCACGTTGCTTCTAGTTTGACATAGCAGAAAATCATAGAAGAGGCAAGGTGATTAAAACAAGATAAATATGCCAGAAGAAGAAAGAAGGAAAATACCTCAGGATAATTTGGGTGTGAAAAAACTCCCCTTTGAACTTCCTTCAGGGAGCCTCTGGGGACTGTGTATAATGGGGCTAGGTATTTGTGGTTAGTATTAGGGAGGGGGTCGTGTTACAGGGAAGGAAATATACGAAGGATGTTCATCTCTGAAAAAATCATAGGCTATGGAGCACTTGACCTTCAACAAGTCGTCTCCCTGTTTCCTATCCAATGATTGTTTTTCTCTGATATGTCTCATGTGCTTTATTTTATTTCTTATATCATTTATACCTAACAGGAAGAGTCCCTTTCTTTTGACACTAGTTTTCCCTTTTAAACTTAAAAATGTTTTTCTGTATCCAATGGGAATGTATCATAGAGGTATTTACCAACAGCTATCTCAAGGGTCCTCTAGAAATAATTTATATCTAAAAAGAAGTATTAAAGATAATCCAGAGTTTGCCAGTTTTTCTGTGTTTCGTAACTTTATATCATTGTGGATGTTTTCTAGTATCCTATAGAATGTCTCACAATCTGAGCTTGGTGTTTCTTTATGTACCCCAGAGTTACAGATTTTTATATGGGAGTATCATGGATAAGAGCTACTGTCATCATATGGAGGGTGGCACATGGCATCTGCATGATGGTAACATCAGTGCATTATTTAAGGCTGCATTTGGCAATATTTTCCCAGCATTTATCGCTCTTCAAGCTCTGTTCTCTTGAAGATGAGGTTTACCACTTGTAGCCCATGGTACAGTGAAAGAAGTAGGATTAAGAATTACCTCCTGAGACCCTACTAGTGCCTGACAAATACAGAGGTGGAGGCTCCCAGCCAACCATTAGACTCAGCACAGGGTCCCCAGTGGATGAGCTAGAGAAAGAACCCAAGGAACTGAAGGGATTTGCAGCCCCATAGGAGGAACAACAATATGAACTAACCAGTACCCTCAGAGCTCCCAGGAACTAAACCACCAACCAAAGAGTACACATGGTGGGACTCATGGCTCCAGCTGCATATGTAGCAGAGGATGGCCTTGTAGGTCATCAATGTGAGGAGAGGCCCTTGGTCCTGTGAAGGTTCTATGCCCCAGTGTAGAAGAATGCCAGGGCCAGGAAGCGGGAGAGGGTGGGTTGGTGAGCAGGGGGAGGGGGAGGGGCTGGGGGTTTTCAGAGGGGAAACGAGGGAAGGGGATAACATTTGAAATGTAAATAAAGAAAATATCTTTTTAAATAAAGGAAAAGCAAAAGAATTACCTTCTGAGAGGGCCAGAGCCCTTTCTCTGTTCATTATTCTATCAAGTTTTGTTGTTCAAGAACCATCACATTTGACTGACAATGTGAGCTGTTCAATGATTCAGCATCTACTCCTTTTCATGCTTTCAATAGTCTGCAGATTTATGTGCAATCACTAGGACTGTGGAGCTACGCTTGTCCTATCTCACTTGTCTGATAGCAGTTCTCTGGTCTGATGGTGAAGGTTTGCTGGGAAGCCATGCATTCTAAAGACATGCGCAATGAAGTAAGTGATGAGCATCAAGGGAAATGGTCTCAACAGCTCATGCTTCCCCACATTAGTCTTCTAGAAAATAAGGATTAACCTGACCTATAAATAAAATCATAACAGACTTCCATACAAGCCAGTTCCAATGCGTGGTGCAGAACGCCTAAGACACGGAGTCTACCTTCGAAGTTCACTGTTGTTGAACTCAGCACCAATCTTTCTATCGACCCCAACAAAGGTAAAGATGTAAACAGAAAATATTTTACACAAGCCAATCTTTATTTGGGATTAAAGGACTGAGAGATCTAAAATACGGATCTAAGGTAACAGTGACAGATAATTGTCCGACTGACCAGGAAGCTGTGTCAGCCTATCTATTGAGCGCTGTCCTAAGAGCTGAGAATGTTTCCGCCTTAAGGGTCCCTTAAATTATTTTACTTTTGTTTCCTCTGAATAATTGCTAAGAATTTAGAAAATTGATCAGATTTAGCTAAGCCATGGGATATTCCTTTCTCCCTGCTCTGTAATATAATTAGTCGCAAAGAGTTTCTTTATATGATTATAAAATTTTTATTTTAGCTTCATTTATTACAGTAATAGTTCCTTTCCTTCTTTCTAGGATATCAATTTAAAGCAGCCAATGTATCATAAAAATCATTTTAAATCCTTTTGGAAATAAGATAATATATAGAAATAAAATTAAAATCTTGTTGAGGGACATGGCTACCCAAGAGAATCTGAGATATGATTTGTCTTCATATTAAAGTTACAAGGTGTAGACAGACCTTATTAGTCACAACTGAAGACTTTCAGGCACCTGGGCTAATGGCTTCTTGGTTCCTGCTGAATCTTGATCATAGCAGAGTATAAATCACCAGACAACTTGGAAGATACAAGTTCTAAGGGTTAGGTTACAAATGTCTTTCACATGACACTGCCCTGTCATTTCATTTAGGGATAGAGCTCAAACAAGAGAATGAAATATAAACAGGAGTGTAGCCAGAAAAATCCTCAGCATCTTATAATCTATAACTTTGTTCTAATAAGGATTTGTTCCTTCTCCACGCCGCCCCCCCCGGGGGGGAAAAAAAAACAGAAAAACAAATTGGGTGACTATTGGAGAAACAACCCATATTTTTTACAGGACACATTACCACAGGACCAGGACAAACTTCGTTCTCCTGAACTGTCTAGCTTTCTCACTTTCCTTTGTTAACAGACAATGGGTTGGAGTAACTGCCACAAGCTCCTCCTCTATCCCTAGGGCTGGAGTTCTCTGAGCTACAGATCTACGAAGGGCATGAGAAAGAGGGGAAAACAGAAAAGAAATCATCTTGGCTAATTCAATTGTGGGTTTCCTCAGATCAAAGACAACCTACTAGAGCATACCAAGCTCAAGACTTTATGCATAGGATGCTGGAGGCCTCTCCTCATGATTTATATTAAGCCTATATATGGTACACATGTGGCCTCTGTGGAAGTGAGTTTAAAAGACGATTTTTTATCACTGGCGATCTAAAGTAAAGCATCCAAGGAGGTCTTGACTCTGGTGGTGTTTAAGTTCTACTAGGTTGAAGGAAGTAAGCAAAATGAGAAAATACTAAATGCCAAAAAAGACTGAATCTCAGGGGGGTAAATAAAAAAAAAAAAACCAACCCTAGACAATTGGACAATTCTATTTGAATACTTATGATTGTAATTAAGATGTCAGAGACATTGGTTCTTGTGATCAAGACAGAGGGAAAATTTTTAATTTCGATAAGCAACATGCATCATTTTTAAGAAATACTTTTAACCTTTGTCTGCAAACACTGTTTACTGGGTAAAGTTTACTGGGTAAGTGAAAAGTTTAGTTCATAAGGATCATCAGGGTCTATACATCATCAATGCAAAGTTTCCAATCACAATCAGTTTGAAATAGTCTTATAATCAAGTTCCCTCAGATAACTGAAACCACTCCTCTTTTGCCAAAGTTTGCTCGCAATTCCTGTGTTTAAATTCTCCAATGTTGGTAGGTAACTGGGATATTAGGAGCGGGAAAGAGAAAGGGAACATACATCTTTCCAAGTCATTTCACCTCTACCTAAGAGATGAGGAGTTTTCATTTCATGTCTAGTTGACAGTACAGTTGCTTCCATAGTCATTACACAAAAAAATATGACTATGTGCCCGTCGGACCAATAATGAAGGCTCTCAGACTGCATACTTACAGTTATTTCCATGTCCCTCTTGGGTACAAGGCTACATGTGATTGCTCCAAGGAAAACAGTTCTTCACATATCTCCTTAACTCTAGTCTTCATAGACATACTTAACTCTTTACCCAGCCTTTATCTAAACCAGCAAAGCAACCTACTCTTTTAACTGTCCAATAACTCTAGTGATTCTAATATTCTTTATTCTATCTGTGAACCTAGAGGAAGGTATGGGAAGGATGGAAGGCCCTAGAAAAGGACAGCTAGCTGCTATTTTCTAACTATTGTCCAACATGCTGACCATGGCACAGGTAGGATTGGGTGAATTATTGTCCCACATCTTTTGAAAAAGTACTGTGTTTCTTGGAACAAGGGAATAAAAACTAGAAGGCCACAGAGTGACATGCCTCACCTTTATGTCACTTCGATTTCATCTCTCTTCCTTTAGGTCAAGAAAAACAATTATTGTAACTACGAAGCCTCAGAAAAAATAGCATGCAGAAAATAAAGTGTTTCTAACCACATAGAAGTTCATTGAGATGTATGGACTTTGGGTCCAGTTAATTTCGCTGCTTGTTTTTTTTTTTAATGTGCAAGTTCTTTATAATAAAATTTTAATACATTTTATACAGGAAAAGAAAGCATAAAAACAAGACAAATATCTATACTGAAATATTGCTCTTCCCCTCCATTTCTTCTTCCTCTACCTTTTCTTTCTTCTCTTATTTTCTTTCTTTTCATCCTTTCAGATGTTTCTTATAGTTACTAATTGCTCTTCATCATTTTCCCCCCTGTGGTTGAGAAAAATAATTCATCAGCCTTTCTCCAGCACAGCAACTTGATGAAAATAAGCACATATCAGGTG
>NW_022196904.1:161718387-161766542 GCF_008632895.1 Mastomys coucha | reverse complement strand
GATCAGGTTGGGGAGGATGGAGGGAGAGAGTAATGAAGGAGACAACTGGAACTGGGGGGATCTCTGGGATAAGCTCTACACCTAGGGCAAATGTAACTCTCAGGAATCTATGAGGGTGAGCCTAGCTAAGACTCTTAACAAGGGGAAATATGGAGCCTGAACCAACCACTTCCTGAGACCTTCAACCTACAATTTGTCCTGCCTACAAGTTGTTCTGGGGTAAAGTTGATGGCGTAGCCAGCCAGTTGCTGGTCAGCTTGATACCCATTGCCAAGAAAGGGGGCCCACCCCTGACACTGTTTAATGGCACTGTGCTATACTCGTACACAGGAGCCTCACATAGCTGTCGTCAGAGAGGCTTTGCCCCAGCAACTGATGGAAGGAGATGCAGAGCCTCACACCCAGACATTAGGCAAAGCTTGGGGAGATCTGCAAGAGATGGGGAAGAAGGATGGTATTGGCTTCCTCAACTTGGTATTGGCTGTCCAGTAAGGAACTCATTCTTGGGAAAGACCCAATGTTTTTCTTTCTCATCAGTCCTTAATTGCCTGTAGTTCTTTGTCCGGGAAAGGGGGCGATCTTGTGAGATTTCTCCCATTTGCACCCATGGTTCTTAAATTTAGTCTTTTTATTGTGTTCTGAATATCTCAATATTCCTGCTCATACCTTCTGATTAATTTACCTCTGTCTTTGCTGGAATGTTCCAACCTCCTCCTTGTCTTCTGCCCTTCTCTTGATATCCTGTATCCGTGGAGCTTTTCACAGAGGGTTTTTTTTTTTTTTTTTTAATTAGACTTATTATCTTTTTCATTTTCAGCACTTCAGTTTCATTTTTCTCCAGTATTTCTATCTCCTGATTGAATCCCCCTTACATCTTATGCACCAATTCACGTATTTCATTCAACTGTTCATTTATATCTTCTTGGGATTCTTTTGAGTGTTTATTTTCTTCTTCAAGCTCTTTGAACATACTTACAATCCTTCTTCAAGTTCTTCTGGGATTTCACCTAATTCACTTTCAGCAAAGTCCATTACTATTGGATTAATAATTTTTGAAGTAACTGGGCCTCCCTGCTTCTTCATGCTACTTGTAATTTTGTGTTGGGACTTGTGCATCTGGAGCAAAGTCACTGGCGGCAATTTAACTACTTATGAGATTATTTATTTATTTATTTAACTACTTATTAAATTATTTATGTATTTATTTAGGTTTTCAATTATTTTAGCTCACGCTTCAGAGTGAGTGTATACTGCTCAGTGTGTCCCAGGTTGTTGCCACCTGGAGACACGGGATCTAGGCAGAGCCTGCTAAGCTTGTTGATCTCACATAGTCAGAGGAGTAAAGCCTTTAGTGTATGCTGTACTCATTTGGCAAAGAGAGAATGAGTATCTCCAACTTTATAAACATTCTAACTTCATCTATATGACATATGGTGGGTCTAGCCTCCTGGGGATACTATGCTCATAGGATCAATGGGTGAAATTGAAGCCTTGCAAGTACACTGTGCTCACAGACTTAACAATTAGAGGTAATGACGCCCCTGTATGGAATGAGAACACTGCTCACTGTCAACACACATTCAGTCTTTACCTACATTATACAACTGCAACTCTGAGTTGTGCCATGATGATCCTGGTAGATCATAGAGTCACAACAAAGTCAACAGGAGATCTGTTTCACTTCTTAGCTACACTCACCAAGGGAGCTTGGAGGCCAGGCACTATCATTTAAGCTCAGTCCCCGAGAGAGAAGACTAGTTTAGGTAAAGATTTTCATCATTTTCAACCGAAACTGGTTTTTGTTTCCTTTTACTTTTACTTCATTAGATGAAGTGGAAATTTGTGGTTTCTTTGGAAACTCACTTATGCCATATAATGTTTGGCTGGGGCAGGCAGGTGAAAGAATGGTTTTCTGAAGCAGACACAGGTGAGAGGACAAGTGATATTGAGAAACTAGCCTTCATATGCATGTGGAGCCATGAGTCCCACCATGTGTGCTCTTTGGTTGGTGGTTTAGTCCCTGGGAGCTCTCGGGGTACTGGTTAGTTCATATTGTTGTTCCTCCTATGGGGCTGCAAAACTCTTCAGCTCCTTGGGTTCTTTCTCTAGCTCCTCCACTGGGGACCCTGTGCTCAGTCCAATGGTTGGCTACGAGCCTCCACCTCTGTATTTGTCAGGCACTGGTGGAGCCTCTCGGGAGACAGCTATAACAAGCTTCTGTCAGCAAGCACTTGTTGGCATCCACAATATAGTGCCTGGGTCTGGTGACTGCATATGGGATGGATCCCCAGGTGGGGCAGTCTCTAGATGACCTTTCCTTCAGTCTCTGCTCCACACTTTGTCTCTGTAACTCTTTCCATGAGTATTTTTTTCTCCCTTCTAAGAAGGACCGAAGTATCCACACTTTGATCTTCCTTCTTCTTGAGTTTCATGTGGCTTGTGGATTGTATTTTTGGGTATTCTGTTCTTCTGGGCAGTGAATACATACCATGTGTATTCATTTGTGATTAGATTTACCTCACTCAGGATGATATTTTCTAGTTCCAACCATTTACCTAAGAATTTCATAAATACATTGTTTTTAATAGGTGAGTAGTACTCCATTATCTAAATGTACCACATTTACTGTATCCATTCCTCTGTTGAGGGACATCTGGGTTCTTTCCAGCTTCTGGCTATTATAAATAAGGCTACTGTGAACATAGTGGAGTATGTGTCCTTATTACACGTTGGAGCGTCTTCTGGGTATATACCCAGGAGTGGTATAGCTGTGTCCTCTGGTAGGACTATGTCCAATTTTCTAAGGAACTGCCAAACTGATTTCCAGAGTGGTTGTACTAGCTTACAATCCCACAAGCAATGGAGGAGTATTCCTCTTTCTCCACATCCTTGCCAGCATCTGCTGTCACCTGAGTTTTTGACCTTAGCCATTTTGACTGGTATGAGGTGGAATCTCAGGGTTGTTTTGATTTGCATTTCCCTGATGACTAAGGATGTTGAACATTTCTTTAGGCGCTTCTCAGCCATTCAGTATTCCTCAGTTGAGAATTCTTTGTTTAGCCCTGTGCCCCATTTTTTAAATAGGGTTATTTGGTTCTCTGGAGTCTAACTTCTTGAGTTCTTTGTATATATTGGATATTAGCCCTCTATCAGATATAGGGTTGGTAAAGATATTTTCCCAATCTGTCATTTGCCATTTTATCATATTAAAGGGTCCTTTGCCTTACAAATGCTTTGCAATTTTATTAGGTCCAATTTGTCAATTCTTGATCTTAGAGCATAAGCTGTTGGTGTTCTGTTAAAGAAATTTTTCCCTGTGCTCATCATGTGCTCGAGGCTCTGCCACACTCTTTTCTATTAGTTTCAGTGTATTTGGTTTTATGTGGAGGTCACATGGTGGGAATCATAGCTCCAGGTCCATATGTAGAAGAAGATGGCCTTGTTGGTCATCAATGGGAGGAGAGACCCTTGGTTCTGTGAAGGCTCTAAGCCCCAGTGTAGGGGAATGCCAGAGCCAGAAATGGGAGTGGTTGGGTTGGTGAGCAGGGGGATGGGGAGGTGATTTTTGGAGGGGAAACAAGAAAAGGGGATAACATTTGATATAAATAAAGAAAATATCTAAATAGAAAAAAGAAACTAGTCTTCAATGATGAGGCTCTGGCATTGGTTCTCCTTGCATTGAGCTGCTGATCACTTGTTGTGACTTCATAGAGAGTACATCGACAAAGAACTTCTTGTATTATTCTGGCATCTTCTTGTCAATGCTGTGGACTCAGGCCGATTGGCAGAACCTTGAGGTTTCTTCTGGATCAAACTGCCATTGCTGGTTCATGACTGGTAATTGCTGAATGGAATGGACTGTTGCTGCTGAGTCATATTTAGTAGTTTGCTACTAGTCTGGATTGGTGACAACAAAGATTGGAATAGCCCCCAAAGAATTATTTCTAAACAGGTCCACAACCATTGTTTCCTATTAATTTTTTTTCCTACTACCTCTAATGAGTTTACGGGCTAGAAGAGAGGTTGAAGCACTTAAGAACTCTTATTAAAGTAGGTTTTGAAAAATTGTAGCCTACAATTACATGAGTGTTTTGTCTGCATCAATGTCTGTGCAACATGTGTGTGTAGTGACCATGGAGGCCAGAAGAGGGTGTTGGATCACCTGGGACTAGAGTCACAGATAGTTGTGACCTGCCACATGGTGCTGGGAATTTAGCCACGTCCTCTGGGTTAAATGAGAATAGATCCAGTGCTTCTAACTGCTTCTAAGTGCTTCTCTTCAGCCCCTGAACTGAAAGGTTCTTAATAAGCTCACGTGTTAGTTCATGTCCATGTGTATGCATGTGTGAGTGAGTGTGTATGTGTATGCGTGTGTGCGTATTTCTTTTTCCTTTTGATAGACCTTACATTCTGCCTTCAAGAGAATTGTATCCAATGTGGTCTGCTGGAATCATCTCTTAAATAATGCTATATAGATATGAAAGTAGACTATAATCCCAGTACTAAGGAGACTGTGATAGGAGAATCATAAATTTAATCCTACTCATTGAATTTACACAGCAATATCCTGTTTTTAAAACAAAACAAAATATAACACAAAGGAGTATCCTATATTATGTTGACTTTCAAATTAATGCAGTAGCTGGTCATATAAACTTTAATTATCTGCCTTGCACTGACACCATAAGCTATCATCAACATCAGATTTGGGACCAGGTTTGCTCAACTATCAGCTAATAGAACACTAGAATTCAGCCAAGGGTTCAAAAGAATTTTTTGAGGATGAGATATCTAGATATCTATAGATAATTTTTGACTTAGAAAAAAAGGATAAGAAAGTGTTGAATATTTTCCAACTTTGCACCCTATTCCAACCTCAATCTGCCTGTTCTCTTCAACAAGCCTGTGTGTCTTGGGCAGAGAAAGTGGAGTTAGTGAATAAACCTTTTTAAAAGCACCACAAATGCCTCAGCTCTTTGAAACAGCTATGCAGTTTTCCTGCGCTGGAGGAGTTGATAGCCACCCCTTCACTGGGAAGTATTTTTCTCAGTTCTTACTCATTTTCTAAAACTCATTGGCCTTAATACTATCTAAATTCTTAACACATTTAGAAATAAATTGCCTCAACTGCTTCTAGAAAAGTTCCATGGGATATGATAGGTAGGAAATTGTGGTTCCCTTCTCTCCTGGCCTACTGTTGCTGCAAATCACCTGTCTTGGTTTTGCTTTTTTATCTTTGTTGTTGTTTTTTTTAAAGAACAGAACAAAACCTTAGCATCTGCTCGGATATCTGCAGGATCTGGGAAATCATTATCAATTTAGGAAGGCTGAACTGCGTCCCTAACTTCTAGTTCTGCAAAGTCAAGTTCTTAGTAGACCAGTTTTTCATCCTTTAAAACCATGCCAAGTCTCACCATTTCCGTTGATTTTCCATTTCAATTACCTTGTCATTTTTCTGAATTGATGCCATAGTTGATTGTAAATAATCTTATGATAGTCTGTGTTTGTTTGTTTGTTTGTTCATTTGACCATTCTGAAGTGTAGGCACACACAGAGTCCAGAAGAGGGCATCAGATCCTCTGGGCTTGAAAGCTGTGAGTTACAGATAGTGGGTACTGGAAACCGAACTCCAGTCTTCTGCAAAAACAAGTGCTTTTAATTACTGAGTCATTTTTCCAGCCTCTGTGACAGTCTTTTTGTAACATAAACATAATATGACTTTCCAATATAAAAAGAGGGTCTTCAGAGAAACATATCTGACTCCCTTTCTCTTAGTTCATTTTGTTAAGACAGCTCTTATTTTTCTGGATTACACACATACATACACATGCACACACACATACATACACATGCACACACACATACACACACAAACATACACACATACACACACATGAATGTACACATACATACACATACACACACATGAACACACACCACAAATTTACTGGTTTATCTTTTTATACAACTTCAGGACCCTTATAGTATGACTCTATTAAGTTTTACAGAACAGTATAACAGTACTAGTTATATTTCTTTATACTTCTTTTTTTTGTTTTGTTTTGTTTTTTTGTTTTGTTTTTTGAGACAGGGTTTCTCTGTATAGCCCTGGCTGCCCTGGAACTCACTCTGTAGACCAGGCTGGCCTTGAACTCAGAAATCCACCTGCCTCTGCCTCCCAAGTGCTGGGATTAAAGGCATGTGCCACCACTGCCCTATACTTCTTGATTACTCTATACTCCCATGACTAGCCATATACATAATTGATCTAATTAATAATTTAAGAAAAATAACTTTGACAAAATCACCTCTGAGGAACACTTACTTACATAGATTAATGATCGCTTGCTAACAGGTAAGCCGTATTACCCATGAAAACAGTGAAAAAGCATGCTGGATCCAATGAAAAAAAGAAAAGAGAGTTAATATAAAAGTACTTCAAAAGTGAAAGCAAATTCAACTCCTTGGGAAAAATAAAAAGAGAAGCCAAGGGATGGGATTAAGGATAATTACTGATGTGCACACAAACCCATCTGTTGTGCTCCTGCGTATCTGTTTACAGATGTACAGGGGAAGTGTGAGGAAGTCTGTTTCTTTTTATAATTGATTCTTCTGTATGTTGTGGGGTGTATTTTTTTCTACATCTGAGCTAAATATTGCAGCAAATAGCAGGAAACAGTAGTTATTGCACATGATTGTGAACTGGGTGGGCAGGAATTCTTCATTCCATAAATCATTTCAGTTTGCTGCTCTAATTCCACAGCACCAAGAGACTAAAAACAGCTCAGGGAAGAAATGTGCTCTGTCTCTTCTGAACCCACCCCTCCCAGTTTGAAGAGCTCGTCCGCGTTCATGAGTCGAATTAAAAAAAAAAAATGTTTTAAACCGTCTTTATCACTGTTTTTGAAGCAAATTATTGCCTTCCTATTTATCTTCTTTGCCAGGAACTGTGGTGCCAAGGCAAGGGGCAGACGGTCCGCTTCCTTCATTCTTGATTATTTATAGAACAGTCTGTATGAATGAAATGACGCTATGTCATCTTCTCCTTGATTGCTTAGTGTTCATAGTTCAGAATTCCAGCCAATGTCCTGAAGTGGTTTTGCTCTTATTTAAGATTTCCTGCTAAAGATGTTGTATTACAGCTTTGCAAATAAATACCTCCTTGGCCACAAGTTGCTGTTAAGGTAATTTAGTAATTTAAATAAACACCCAATCTGCTTCCTCTCTTCTGAGAGACTAAAGAAGAAGTTTACATAACATATCTACCCGCCCCCCTTTAAATAACCCTTCAGTCTTCAACTAAGAAGCTTATTTGGGTAAGTTGTATATCACATGTCTTTAGGGCAAACATAAAATACAATGTATGGGACAACATTTTTAAGTTAAAAATAAAACCGCTTACCTGATAATGTCAGTGAACATCGTTTTATAATTTGTCAATTGTGTGAGTAAGACATTTAAGTCTGTTTTGAAACCATAGTGTTGTGGTTAATAAAAATCTAGGAGTATGGTATTCTATCTATACCCAGGAAATTCCTGCTAGGGTTCTTTTCCCCACTTTCGACAATAATTAAAATGAATTACATCTGATTCTTCCAGTATGCTACCACCACCTTCCCACCTAGTACTTAACAAGCCCCTAGTATGTGTTGCTGATTTCACATTTATAATGGTTAACAGAAAGTAACATACAAATGTGAAATGAGGAAAAGTTACTGTTACCCTTAAAGAAAACTTGTAATTGCCTGCGGTGAGCTGAGTCACGGCTGTGTTACGTTACCATGGCAACAGCCTCTGGCGCTAAGTGCGCTTTGGTTGGTAGTACTCGATGGGTTTCTGATTTGATTTTCATAAATTTTGAGTATCCTTTACTGTTGATTTCTTCTAAAACCATGCAAAACCACACTACACAGTTCACTGTGATCTGACTTCACCATGATTACATAAATACGAACTTGTCATCTCTATGTGACTGAAATGAGTATGCATTTTATATTTCTTGACTTTCTTTTTAAGTGTGAAAAATTAAAGCAGTCTGAAAGTCCAAATTGAGATCTAGAAATACAGAACCACTTATTCAGATAGAGTTCAGTTTCTGAAATACATCGCCTTCCACAGTGTAGAGAGGTTGTGCAAGTGTGGTCTTCATAATTAAAGATGAAAATTTCTATTATTAATTTTTAAAGTTAGCTGACAAAAAAATGAGTTTCACTGTGGCATTTTCCTATGTATTGTCATTATACAGTGCTTTTATTGTCCTGCCCCACATCATCTGCCCTTCTGCTCCTGCCTTATCTCCACCCCTCATGCCCTCCTAAATAATACCCCCCTTTCACTTCACAAGAAATCTATTCGAACTCTAATCACATGCCTGCTCCTTTCAGGTCTCTTCCTCACAACACTGTTCTTTCTAATTCCATGAGATTACACACACACACACACACACACACACACACACACACACATACACACACATAACATATACACACAAACAGCACACACACACAGACACACACATAAACACACACAGGCATGTATACACATAAATACACACATACATAAACACACATATAAATAAGCACAGACATACACATAAATAGACACAAACAAATACACACAAATACAAGCACACACAAACACATACACATGCATGTAAACACACACATAATTATACTTACATGAACATACACATAAACACACATATAAACACATACATTCACACAAACACATACCCACATACACATATATACACATGCACACAAAAACACACAAACACTCACATATTTAAATCATGTTATATTTGTTTTTCTGAGGCTGGCTTGTTTCATTGTAAATGTCATTTTTTATTTTGTCTTCCTTTATGGCTAAAAATTTTTCATTGTGGGTATTCACTGAATTTTCTTTCTCTGTTCATCTACTGATAAAAACCTAGGCTGGTTCCATTTGTTAGCTATTCTGAATAATGTGCAGTAAACAGACGCACGTGTATCTCTATGGCATGCTCACATAGAGACTTTCATAAATGCAATCAGGAGTGGTATGGCTGTATCACATAAGAGTTCTAGTTTCTATATCTGGGGGTGGGGCAGGGTGAGGGATCCTTGTTTTGGTTGCTTTTTTGTTTTCTAGAAACCTCTACAATGACTGTCAAAACGACTGTACCAGTGTTCATTCCTACCAGCAGTAAATATGGGATCCTCTGTGCTTCCAACCATCAGCATTTGTTGTCATTTGTTTTCCTGGTGGTTGCTGTTCTAACTTCGGTGAGATGGAATCACAAAGCACTTTCAATATGCATCTCCATATGGATTTGCTAAGGATGTCGAATGAGTTCCACATTTAGTTTGTTACTCATTCAGAGATTGGATTGGGGGGGTGGCACATGGTGTTATTGTAGCTCTTTATTATTCTCATTATCAATCTGCTGTTTCATAGAAAGTTGACAAAGATGTCCCTCCCGCCCCCATTCCTTAGGAAATCTCTTCAAGCTTGTGAAATCCTCTTTGTCAAGTTTTAGGAGTCCTCTCTGTGCTATTGGAATGTTTTTCAGAAAGTCTCTGTCTATATCTGTTTCCTTTAGCAGTTTCAAAGTTATTAGTCTTATATGGAGTTATTGTATCCATTTTGAATTGAATTTTGTGCAGGGTGATATATGGGCTTAGTAATATTCTTTTACATATGGATATCCGGTTTGCCCAACACCAAATTGTTAGAGACTGGCTTTCTGGTACATTTCCACACCTTTATTGAGAACTCAGTGATTATAACTGTATAAATCTATTTCTATTAGGTTGTTTACATATCTGTTTGGGTACCAGCATCATATTTTTTTGTTATTATTACCCTGTAAAAGAAATTGAGACCAGGTATTCCAGTAGTTCATGCTTTACCCTTTCTGCTCAGAATTACTTGGGCTACTGGGGTTTTTTGTGGTTCCACATGATTTTTACAATTTTTTTCTAATTCTGTGAAGAAAGTCACTGGGATTTTGATATGAATCAAATTGTATCTCTAGACCATTTTTGATAATATAACTGTCTTTATAATAGTAATTATACCAATCCATGAGCACCGAAAGTCTGGCCATCTTGTTGTGCCTTCCATTTCTTTGTTTCGTGTCTTAAGACTGAAGTTTTTAGAGTAGATATCCTTCACCACCTTGTTTAGGTTTAGTCCTAGAAATTTATTTTTGAAGCCATTAAGAATAAGATTTCTCTCATTGTTTCTTTCCCAGCAAGTAATTATTGGCATATAGAAAGGCTACTGGTTTTTATTGTTAATTTATATCCTGTTGCTTCAGTGAAAGTGTGTTTCAAGCATGAGCGCTTTCAGCTGGAGTCTCCAGGGCCTTCAGTATAGTACAATGGCATATGTAAAGAAGGATTCTTTAATTTCTCCATTTACCTTTTATTTCATCCTTTATTTTTATTTCTGACTACTCTAAGCTAATACTTCAAGGACTATATTGAGTAAGAAGGGCAGCTGGACACTCATGTCTCACTGATTTTAGGAGAAATGATGGCAATTTTCAGTATTTAATATAATGGTCTGTTATTATTATGTTGTGACATGATCCTTCTGTTTTTAGTTTTCTAGGGTTTTTACCTGACAGGAAGATCAACATTGTCAAAGGTCTTTACTGCATCTATTGAGATAATCATGTGATTCCTGACAAATCTATTTATGGGCTGACATTTTTTCATCTGCATCTATTGAGCCAAACTTGCCTTAACAGGACAAAATAACTAGGTCCTGGTGTATGATCTTATTAACATATTCTTGAGCTCAAGTAGTAAATATTTTACTGAGAATCTGTATTTCCATATAATTGGACTATAGGGTCTTAGTTTCTTTTTTCCTTTCTTTCTTTCCTTTTGCTGTTTTAGCCTTATTTAATCTTTCTGTAGAATTGAGTTCAATGCTACACTATCCATTTCTTTTTTGTAGAATTATTTCAGAAGTATTGGTGCCAGCTCTTTCTAAATGGTTTGATAGAAGGTGGCAGCGAATTTGCCAGCTCTTAAGCTTTTCTTAATGGGTAAATTTTGGTTACTGCTTCGGTGTTGTTGCTTAGAATGTATCTGTGTAAGTTGTTTAAAACTTCTTGATTTATTTTTTTAAGTCATATGTGTCTAGGAATGTAGCCATTTCCTCTAGATTTTCCAGGTTTGAAAATTAAGTTTTCCAAATATTCTCTAATTATCTTCTGGATTTTATTGGGCTCTATTGTAATACTCATATTTACCTCAAATTTCATTGATTTGGATGGTCTCTGTCTTTTATTTCGTTAATTTGGCTAGAGTGTATCATGCATACTTATCCCCTTAAAGAATGAACTTTTAAAAACATTTGTCCTCTGTCACCAGTCTTCACTAGGTCTTGCTCCCTACTACTTTGGGGCTTGGACTATTGTTTTCCTAGGAATCTGAGTTATAATGTTAGGTTATTTATTTGAGATTCCTCTGATGTTTCAAAGTAAGCATATGAAGCCATGAACTTTTCTCATGGAAATCTCTGACTGAATCGAAAAGATCGTGATAATCCGCACTTTTATTTTTATTTGATTCTGGAGTTTTACATTCTCCTCCCTGGTTTCTTCCATCTTTCTTTTGTTATTCAGAAGTATATCATTTTGTTTTCCAATAGAAATAAACATTCTATTGCTATTGATTTCTAGTTTTGTCCCACTGTGATCAGTCCTTCTGTACCTGATAAGCCCTCCTTTGTGCCTAGAACATGGTCTACTTAATAGAATGTTCTAAGAATGCTAGGAAGAACGTGACTTTAGTAACTGTTGGATGGAATATGCAATAACTATCTGTTAAGTTCATTTATTCTATGGTGCAGCTTAACTCTGACATTTCTTTTTCCTTTTTTTTTTTTTTTTTTTTTTTTTTTTTTTTTTTTTTGTTATGTTGACAGTCTCAACATGAGAGTAAGCTATTGAAATTCCCACTGTTATTGTTACCAGGATCCCTCTGACCTTTAAGTCTTATGAGTGTCTATTTTGTAAATTAAGAGACCAATGGAAAGTCCTGACTTAATTAATTATTATACTTGACAAAAAAAATCAAGTGCACAAAGTGTTATTCTCAAATGCTACTCACTTAATAATGTCCAGTAAAAGTTGATGAATATAAATGAGATGCACTCCAAATTACTCATACATTTCTGTACATAAGCAATAGACACCATCTTTGGGACTTGCTCCAGTGGCCAGGCTGTGACATGGGACACCTCATGGTTGGTCCTTAGATACCAGGATCATGGGACACTTCATGGTTGGTCCTTAGATACCAGGATCATGGGACAGCTCATGGTTGTCCTTAGATACCAGGATCATGGGACACCTCATGGTTGGTCCTTAGATACAAGGATCATGGGACACCTCATGGTTGGTCCTTAGATACCAGGATCATGGGACAGCTCATGGTTGGTCCTTAGATACTAGGATCATGGGACACCTCACGGTTGGTCCTTAGATACCAGGATCATGGGACAGCTCACGGTTGGTCCTTAGATACCAGGATCATGGGACAGCTCACGGTTGGTCCTTACATACCAGGATCATGGGACAGCTCATGGTTGGTCCTTAGATACCAGGATCATGGGACAGCTCACGGTTGGTCCTTAGATACCAGGATCATGGGACAGCTCACGGTTGGTCCTTAGATACCAGGATCATGGGACAGCTCATGGTTGGTCCTTAGATACCAGGATCATGGGACAGCTCATGGTTGGTCCTTAGATACCAGGATCATGGGGCAGCTCATGGTTGGTCCTTAGATACCAGGATCATGGGACAGCTCATGGTTGGTCCTTAGATACTAGGATCATGGGACACCTCATGGTTGGTCCTTAGATACTAGGATCATGGGACACCTCATGGTTGGTCCTTAGATACCAGGATCATGGGACACCTCATGGTTGGTCCTTAGATACTAGGATCATGGGACACCTCACGGTTGGTCCTTAGATACCAGGATCATAGGACAGCTCATGGTTGTCCTTAGATACTAGGATCATGGGACAGCTCACGGTTGGTCCTTAGATACCAGGATCAGAAATCTTTGCATCTGTGGATTGTTTCTCCTGTCCATTTACCTTCTCCTTCCCCCAGAAATGGTTTTCTTATGATTTAATTATAGTCATCAATATATCTCCCTTTTGTATGATTTATCTCTCATGTCCACATAGAAGATAATTCTAATACAAAACCCACTCGTGTATTTTTTTTTTGTAGATAATAATGATGATGTGTGTTTCTGTATTGAGGTGCACGGTTTCAGTCACAGGAAATAATTAAAGGCAACTATGAGCTATAAGAGTAAAACAGGGTTTTTAATTAATGTACTGTAAAACAAAAGTTAAGGTAAAACTCTTCTTATATTCATCTGGGAGGATTAGATTCTTTTTTTTATTCTCTTTCATAATTAAATATGTTTCCAATTGCACAAACCCTTTAGTCGCTGTGGCCTGAGGATAGTTCTTTTACAAAAATGAGCTGTGATGGGAAGAATAGATGAGAGTTTTAAATTTTTAAAAAGAAGCAGTTGAGAGATGGCTCAAGCGGTTGAGATCACTTGGCTGCTCTTCCAGAGGTCCCAAGTTCAATTCCCAGCAGCCACATGGTGGCTCACAACCATCTGTAATGAAATCTGGTGTCCTCTTCTGGTGTCTGAAGAGAGTGACCATGTACTCATATACATAAAGTCAATCAATAAATCCTCAAAAGAAAGAAAGAAAGAAAGAAAGAAAGAAAGAAAGAAAGAAAGAAAGAAAGAAAGAAAGGAAGAAAGAAAGGAAGGAAGCAAGGAAAGAAGGAAGGAAGAAAGAAAGAAAGAAAGAAAGAAAGAAAGAAAGAAAGAAAGAAAGAAAGGAAGGAAGGAAGGAAGGAAGGAAGAAAGAAAGAAAGAGAGAAAGAAAGAGAGAAAGAAAGAAAGAGAGAAAGAAAGAAAGAAAGAAAGAAAGAAAGAGAGAAAGAAAGAAAGAAAGAAAGAAAGAAAGAAAGAAAGAAAGAAAGAAAGAAAGAGAAGCAGGAGGAGTAAAGGCCAGAGGAGGAAATGATGAAAAGCAGTAATGAAAGGAAGCAGGCAGCAGACATGTGTCCTGTAAACTATTTTTTCCTCTGAATTGCTTCAAGGTTTAATTAGTCATAGGCTGCTCATTTGGAGGTTCCTCCACTTCCTTCTCCAGTTCTGGACAACTTGTTTATGTACATGTTTGTATTCTGTTTGTCAGCAATCTGCTGGTTTTAGTAGAATGGGTGAAATACGATAGGAAAGTTAGCTATGTTAAAGCCAAAGAAAGTGCTCTTAGGAGAGCTGGCTGCACGCCGAGAAGTTTCTTGGGGCTTGATAATGTTCATCTTCTATGCTTGGGCAGTGCTGATGGTGAGAGGGATTTACTCTTTATTATTAGGTGGGTTTACGCCCTGTTGTTTGGGGTCTTCTTTATTCAGTCTGTGGCTGAAGTTAATTTCACAATAATATAGGGAAAAAACTATCTTACATATTTTGTTTTAATATCTTTATAGTTAGCTTCAAAGCATGCTAGATTGATGAGGATTAGTTATCAAGTCCACCAGTTTAGGGGTTCAGTGGTAGCAGTTCTAGAACACTGGTCCCAGCTGCTACTGTGAAGAGCAGTAAGAACCACCTTTCATCAGTGCTTAATAAGTAAGAGCCATGACCACGCACAGACCTTTGACGAAGCTATTTCTTTCCAACCCTAGGAATGACTGTGTATCCTTTCCTCCCTCAGTATGTGGAAATTAAGATTTTATGCTTATTGTTATGGTAGCTGGAGTTACATGGGTAGCAACAGTTGTGTGAAATATCATTGATTTTAATATGCCACACCCCAAAACAATAGTAAGTTAAGAGTTTACAATTAAGTAATAGAGTAATTACAATTAAGTAATAGAGCTATTACTTAATGCTTATAAATGTATACATTAGATATGATCAGTTAATAGGTCTCTGTTTTGTGGGTATTATAAACTGGATCTCATTTATTTATTTATTTATTTATTTATTTATTTAATGTAGGAAAATAAGCACTAGATAAAAAAGCTTGACATTTACATAAATCATTCAAAATTCAAAGGCAAATCAAACTAAAACAAAATGTGCATCTTTAAGTCAAAATGAGAATTTTTTTTCAAGACTGATATTTTCTGGGAAAAACAATATCCAGATTCACAGATTGCACAAGTACCAAAGTTGGGATATGAGCCGATTTATCTGGTAGAGAGTCTGCATACATCTGAGATGATCTTGAGTGATAAGAAAAACAATATACTTTCCTTGATTTTTTTTTCCAGCACAAAACACCAAGCATGAAGTTTAGGAGTAAGAGGTGCAGATCATCAAATGCTCTAGTTCCATGATTTCAAATATCTATCAACATGTAAGTCAACTGAATATCTACAACAAAAAATTAAAAGTGGTTTGCAGACAGGCATCCCCTTTGGCCAACCAATGGAAATTCTTGGTAGGAAGGGGCTTGCCAGAATAACAGACCACTCTCCATTTTTCCCTAGTCTTGAAAGGTAGGCAATTAGCAGATTGTCTACCTTGGCCTTGTGCCTAACTGGTTGATTTCTGAGTCACAATATTTATACTTTGACAGAGGTATTTACGTACAAATATTTAATACCATGAACAGTGACAGTCTGAGAATCTAAACGATAGTGTTATGTATAGTCAGCCTCGCGGTACAACTTTATGGCCCATTTCCCCAGCTGACATTTTCTCAGGCAGTTATTTCCTGTAGGGGTTTCTGCAAGTAGTCATTTCTTAGGAGAATGGTAGTTAAAATAATAGCGCTTTTAAGGAATTAGTCTGGTGATTGGGATTGCAGGCGGTGCGTGCGTTTCCTGCTATCTGTGAGAATCCAGAAAGCAGCATTCCTTCCTAATCGTTGCAAAAACAAAAATGCCTTGTAATTTTTTTTTTCACTGGAAGATTGATAAGTGAGGAGTAACAGAGTGTGGCGCTGCGGGGACATTGTGCTTTCACAGAACAGGAAACACACCGAGAAAGGCAACCTTGATTTCCTCAGACAAACTGACAGCCGGCAGATGTATGTTTAGATAGGAGTGATACCATCAAAGGTTTACTGTATCACAACAAAGAGGTCTGCATGTGATCAGGCCTCCGACCAGTTTCTTGCAAACACTGTTTGGAAGCAGTATTATTTATTTCGTTGTAGACGTTGAATGAAAGAGCTCTTCAGAAGGCTGGCTTATAATGAAGAACAGTTTTGAGAACACACACACACAAAAAAATAAATAAAGCAGCCTTCCATTTTAAACCAGTTTGGTGCCTGGGAGAACAATGAGATTTTATCAGAATGACCACAGTATGTATTTTTTTTGGGGGGGGGGGGATGCTTACAATGCAATTTGGTTTTCTTGCCCAAACATTTCACTCCTCCTTACCTATGGAGGAGAAATGTCTGGGACTGGAGAGACAGATGCACAGCTGAAATTACTCACTGCTCTTCCAGACAACTGAGAGTTCAGTTCACAGTGCCAATGTCTGATGGCTCACAGCCTCCTTTATCTCCACTTGGAGGGGATCTGATATTCCTCTTCTGGCCTCTTCAGGTACCAGCACAAATATGACACACACACCCAAACACACACAAACATACACAAATATACACATGAAGATAAAAATAAACTTTCTTAAAATTTTTATTATTCCCGGGAGGTGGTGGCGCACTCCTTTAATCCCAGCACTTGGGAGGCAGAGGCAGGCAGATTTCTGAGTTCAAGGCCAGCCTGGTCTACAGAGTGAGTTCTAGGACAGCCAGGGCTACACAGAGAAATCCTGTCTCGAAAAAAAATTATTATTTTTAATTTTTTACAATCCAGTTGTTGTCCCCCTCCTGATCAACCCTCCCACAGTTTCTCATCCCATTCCTCCTCCTCCCAAATCCCCTCTGTCTCCAAGAGGATGTTCCCCACCACCTGCCAAACCTCCCTACTCCCTGGGGCCTCAAGTCTCTCTAGGGTTAGGCACATCTTCTCCCCCTAAGGCCAGACCAGACAGTCCTCTGCTGTGTATGTGACAGGGCTTTAGACTGGCTTATGTATGCTGCCTGGTTGTTGCCTCCAAATCTGAGAGATCTCAGGGGTCCAGGTTAGTTGAAACAACTGGTCTTCCTATGGGGTCACCCTCCTCCTCAGCTTCTTCCGTCCTTTCCCTAATTCAACCACAGGGGTCCCTGACATCAGTCCATTGGTTGGGTTTAAGTATCTACTTCTGTCTCTGTCAGCTGCTTGTTGGGCCTCTCAGAGGACAGCCACGCTAGGATTTGTCTGTAAGCACACCATAGCATCAGTAATAGTGTCAGGCTGGTCACTGGACCTCCTTTGCCTCAGTCTCTTCTCCATTTTTGTCCCTGCAGTTCTTTCAGACAGGAACAATTCTGGGTCAGAGTTTTGACTGTGGAATGGCAAACCCATCCCTCCACTTGTTGCCCTGTCTTCCTGCTGGAGGTGGACTCTACAGGTTCTCTCTCCCCACTGTTGAGCATTTCATCTAAGGTCTCTCCCTTTGAGTCCTGAGTGTCTTATACCTCTCAGGTCTCTGGTACATTCTAGAGGGATCCCCACTTCCTAACTCCCAATGTTGCCTGTTTCCATTCTTTCTGCTGGCCCTCAGGACTTTAATCCTGTTCCCCCCACCTGATACCTGATCATGTTCCCCTCTTTCCCTCCATGTCCTCTTTGCCACCCAAGTCCCTCCCTCTCTCGCTTCCCCCTCCTGTGATTGCTTTCTTCTCCCTTCCAAGTGGGATTGAGGCGTCCTCACTTGGGCCCTTCAGCTGGCTTGTTGACCTTCTTGAGTTCTGTGAATTGTATCCTGGGTGTTCTGTACTTTTTTGACTAATATCCACTTATAAGTGAGTACATACCATGCATTTCCTTTTGGGTCTGAGTTACCTCACTCAGGATGGTATCTTCTAGTTCCATCCATTTGCCTGCAAAACTCATAATATCCTCATTCTTAATGGCTGAATAGTATTCCATTGTGTAAATGAGCCACATTTCCTGTATCCATTCTTCTGTCGTGGGACATCTTGGTTGTCTCCAGCTTTTGGCTATCACAGATAAGGCAGCTACAAACATAAACATAGTGGAGCACACGCCTCTACACATGACCTCTGTGGTATGGTGGGTCATCTTTTGTGTATATAGCTGAATCTATACCGAAGAGTGGTATAGCTGAGTCTTCACATAGATCTATTTCCAACTTTATGAGGAACTTCCAGATTGACTTGAAGAGTGGTTGAACCAGTTTGCAATCCCACTGGCCATGGAGGAGTGACAATCTACATAGTGGGAAAAAAAAACTTTCACTAACCCCACATCGAATAGAGGGCCAATACCAAAATATATAAAGAACTCAAAAAGCTAACCTACAAAAAAACCAAGCAACCCAATTTAAAATAAAATGGGGTGTAGAACTAATCAGAGAATTCTCTACAGAGGAGTCTGGAACAGCTGAGAAGCACTTGAAGAAATGTTTAAAGTCCTTAGTGATCAGAGAAATGCAAATCAAAACAACCCTGAGATTCCACCTTACACCAATCAGAATGGCTAAGATCAAAAGCTCAGGTGACGGCACATGTTGGCAAGGATGTGGAAAAAGAAGAATAAACAGTTTTTAAAAAGAAATGCTGTCTTTCTTCACAAAAATTGTATTTAATTCAGCCAAGCTTATCGTCATTATACTGCCTGGAACTTTTCCCTAACAGTTATCTCTCTAGAGTCTTGTGTGATGAATTCTGCCACCATCTATGCCAGGTCCTGTCTTTAACGTGGCCCTTCATCAAGTGTGGACTTTGTAATATTGTTGAGTAAAGCTTTGGGATGGAAAGGGATTTTATTATTAGGTGGTAATTATGGAGGAAAGATCAAACCAATTTCAGCAAAATGATTGGCCTTATAAAATGTAAAGTCTTGCCCTTTGGGTGGGATCTTAGAAATCAGAGCTCACACCTGTCATCATCAAGCCTGCTTCCTGACTACCTTGCACCTCCTTTCTTTTTCTCTTGTTTTCTGGTGATCTGGTGACCCATTTCCCCTGATGAATCTTTTCTTCCTCTCTTAGAACAGTTAATTTGTGTGAGACAGCAGCCAACGTCTTAAGGGTGACACATGTGATATTGACATCTACTAGTCTATTTTAATTAATTTGATCTTTCCCGTTGATTGGCAAGGGGCCTAGCATGAGCAAGGAATTCAGCATAGATATCTTGATAGTGGGAACAAAAGAACATATATATGCAATTTTAATAACATTTTAATAAGAAAAGAAATATGTGTATTTGTGAAAACAGAATCCCAGCACAGTTATCTTGGTGTGGTCACAGGGACTATTTATACTTGTTGACTTGGGGTGGCAGAATCCATTAGCCTGTTTACCCCTTAGGTGGCTGGGTTTCTTTTCCTGTGATTTCAAATTTCCAAGCCTCTAAAGGTGAGTTACAAGTGTAAGAAACCTTACAGTATTGTTATATTTAGGATACTATGATGTTTCATACTGCAATAATTACCAATGCATACTACTTTTCTTTATACTTTTATACTGTTATTTACTATTATATACTATTTACTTGGTTTATTCTTTTCCTTCTACATTGATTTAGTTGGCTCTGATTATGTGGTACATCACAGAGGACTGATGAATTTGGTAGCTAATCATTGGTCTCAAGTTCTCTTTTAAAGTTTCCAGTAGCCTTTCTTTTTTATGAACATTGGTGTTTTTGCCTGTGTGAAAGTGGCAAGTCCCTAGAATAGCAGTTACAGACAGTTGTGAGCTGTTATGTGGATGCTGGGAATTGAACCCAGGTCCTCTGGAAGAGTAGCTGGTGCTCTTCATCTCCAGTATCCCTTCTTCTTCCTGCCTGTTCTGATGTTGTCTTAGCTGTTTCACTACCTTTCAAATTTCTTTTTTCAGATCTGAGGATCCAACTCAAGGCTTGCTCTCTGTCGGGCTATTGCTCCTTGCTTGTGCTATGTCTCCCAGACTTCATTTCTGTTTTATAATTTTTTAACTCAATGATTTTTAAAATATTGTTGTCCAGTTTGAGTGATGTTTGAGTACTGGGGAAAATTTAGCCCTTTCAATAAACAAACTCCCTTCTCTTCAGACTATCCAAACGCGTTTTACCAACACTCCTGATGTACAGGAACATTCGACTTGAATTTTAGAAAAGTCGGGTGTGTTCATTAGACTATGTATTAATTACTCCTTTTTGCAACTGGAATTATAGACATTACTAGAAAATGTTTCCAGGTACAATGGTGAGAACACTAACAAAGCCTCGATAAACCCTGCGTTCCCATCCACTATATATATATATATATATACATATACAGACATATCATAATTGGTATATGCCTCTCTGAGTTCTGTATCCTAGACTCATTCTCATGTTGACTGTCCATTTTCCTTATGTTCTCATCCAGGGTTATTGAATTAGTCCAGGTTGAAGGTTGTCAACTGACATTTTAAAGCTCATAGATTTCACCTGCATCCCCCTGCCTTTTATACAATTAAAGCTAGTGATTCTGTCTGGATATAGGGCACATGCCTGTAATCCCAGTGCCCTTCATGCTAAGACAAGAGGAATATGAGGCCAAGGCCAGCAGGGATACAGTGAGAGCCCCTTCCTTAAAAACATGAAGGAAAACAAAGCAAACAAAGCATTATGAAGCCAAATTGGTAAAAACCCCAAGCTTCCAATAAACAAGCTCCCTTCTTCCCAAACTATCAGGATCACAATCCTTCAGTGGCCTTCCAAGTACTTTAGTTCATGTGTGTAACTGAAAATACAGCCTTGCACTTTCCAACCCAAGACAATCAGACAGGAACCTAGGCCTTCACCAAGCCAACTTGCAAGACTCTAGCCACAAACATCTATGGCTCTGGTTGGAATGGTTGCACGCACGCCAATGCAGCCAGCAGCTGGCTTATGTCTATTTGATGCAGACATAGGAGCTTGAGAGGTCAGGTGGAAAAGATAAAATGTTAGCCCACCTGTAGTGTAAATGACTGATACCTAGTAAAAGCAGGTGACCTTTCAAATAACAATCAAGATAGGGTTAAACTATATTTTAATTCCCCATAATACAAAATTTATTCTGAGGACAAGAATTTGTCTTTTAGAAGATGGGTATGGGTGAATGTTGACATGTGAGTGGTCTAACTGTTGAACACTTGTTGATGAAGAAACCAAAGATATTTCCAAGGAGAGAAAATGGTACTCTTCCGCAGGATGAGATATGCCAAGTGGTATCTTGGGTGTCCTGTGGAACCTGTAGGCTATTATACCAAACTTGATGATTTAGTCTTGGGGTGTTCTATGTACGTAGTGAACTGAAGTGATACCAGTATCCCAGGGCGTGGTTGTGTGTTCAGTGGGTAATTCAGAAAAGTTCAGGAAGGAAATTTTCCCAAAAACCTCAAACTCAGGTTCAGAAAGGGAAGTTTAAGAAATGTGAAAATGATGTGAAAAGTGAAATGATTTCTTGATGAAAATGACACTTAATGGATTTTTTATAATAGATTTGGGGAAATGTATGTTTATTTGGATATTTATCTTTAATGTCCTTCCTATGACACTTTAAATCCCAGTTAACCAACCCTATTGAGACCACACTACAGTAAAACCATGGGAGAGTGCTTTGGAGAAATGGAATAAAACAATACAGGATGTCTCTGGGTGTCTCTATTCCTTTTAATGACCCATTCTGGAATCCAGGTAATGCCATTAACAGTGGAGGGAAATGGCAGAGCAGAGGGGTTTCCTCTAATGTGGCAGAGCATCTAGAAGCAGTTTCCAAGAAAGCTTTCCCACCTTTGCCAGGCGGAAGACTGGTGATGCACAGGAGGGAGTGAGAAGGCATGGTGAGTCACTCTCAGATGCGGGTTAGTGAAGACTCCCAATGATACACAGGAGGGAGTGAGAAGGCATGGTGAGTCACTCTCAGATGCGGGTTAGTGAAGACTCCCAATGATACACAGGAGGAAGTGAGAAGGCATGGCAAGTCACTCTCAGATGCGGGTTAGTGAAGACTCCCAATGATACACAGGAGGAAGTGAGACGCACGGTGAGTCACTCTCAGATGCCGGTTAGTGAAGACTCCCAATGATACACAAGAGGAAGTGAGAAGGCATGGTGAGTCACTCTCAGATGCGGGTTAGTGAAGACTCCCAATGATACACAGGAGGGAGTGAGAAGGCATGGTGAGTCACTCTCAGATGCAGGTTAGTGAAGACTCCCAATGATACACAGGAGGAAGTGAGAAGGCATGGTGAGTCACTCTCAGATGCAGGTTAGTGAAGACTCCCAATGATACACAAGAGGAAGTGAGAAGGCATGGTGAATTACTCTTAGATGCTGGTTAGTGAAGACTCCCAATGATACACAGGAGGAAGTGAGAAGGCATGGTGAGTCACTCTCAGATGCTGGTTAGTGAAGACTCCCAATGATACACAAGAGGAAGTGAGAAGGCATGGTGAATTACTCTTAGATGCGGGTTAGTGAAGACTCCCAATGATACACAGGAGGAAGTGAGAAGGCATGGTGAGTTACTCTCAGATGCGGGTCAGTGAAGACTCCCAATGATACACAGGAGGAAGTGAGAAGGCATGGTGAATTACTCTTAGATGCGGGTTAGTGAAGACTCCCAATTTTCCAATGTTAATTACATTATTACATCATCACATTTACTCTTTCCAGATGTGCTTTGTAGCATCCTACCCCTGTGATTATTTCCCTTCCTCCTCTTCCTCCCCCTCTTCCTCTTCCTCCTCCTCTTCCTCCTTCTCCTCTTTTTTCTATCTTAAAGACCTGAATAATGAAGATTGAAGAAATTGCACAATTTCCCTAAAACCCATCATTAGAAATAGAGCAAAGTATAATAACACATATGAATAAAAATGCTACAGTGTTATGTGCTAACTTTAAAATTTTTTAAAGAAGAAGAAAAAATAGAAACTTACAGGTCTCTTATTCCCATCCACATTCTTTCTATAATACATATGATTCTCATTTAAATTTGATTAGAGTTTAGGTCTGGATATTTTAAAATTATATTTAAAGTTATTCTTATATTTTTCTGAGTATCTATATAGTTAAAGATCTTGAATAAGTTACATAGTGCCAGTTTAATACAGGTATTTTGTAGAAATAGATAAAGCCTTATATACCTTGAAAAGTAAAATAGATCAAAATTAATTTTATTTTTAAATTGTTTACTCCCTCTACTGGTGACTTTTTATAATGTTATAAGTACAGAAGTACAAAATGGATATGCATAGACCAAACCCTAAAAACAAAATTATTAGTGTTTATTAAAAAGTATATTTCATGACAATTACTTTACCTATTTGTCCTCACTTACAAAAATTCTCTAGAGTGAATATTTCTTGATTTTTTTCAGGAAAAGCATACTTATTTTTGTCATAAATACAATATATTTCTTCTGTAATATATCAACTACTCAAATATAATTATCTGCTTATTTTCAACATCAGTTTTGTGCCAGTTATATGTGCATATTTGCACATAACATTTTGCTTTGTAATTCTGTACAGTGAAATTCATATTGAAAATATATTGGAATCAGAATAAAAGATACAGGCTCTGTAGCGATCTGGTCTAAGTCTTCTGCATATATGTGACAGCTGCGTAGCTTGACGTTCTTGTGTGAATCCTAACAGCTGGAGCAGGACCTGTCCTAGACTCTTTTGTAACAGCTGGAGCAGGACCTGTCCTTGACTCTTTTGTAACAGCTGGAGCAGGACCTGTCCTTGACTCTTTTGTAACAGCTGGAGCAGGACCTGTCCTTGACTCTTTTGTAACAGCTGGAGCAGGACCTGTCCTTGACTCTTTTGTAACAGCTGGAGCAGGACCTGTCCTTGACTCTTTTGTAACAGCTGGAGCAGGACCTGTCCTTGACTCTTTTGTAACAGCTAGAGCAGGACCTGTCCTTGACTCTTTTGTAACAGCTAGAGCAGGACCTTTCTTTGACTCTTTTGTAACAGCTGGAGCAGGACCTGTCCTTGACTCTTTCGCCTCCTTGTGGGACGCTTTTTTCCCTTGTCCAGCCTTGATATGATAGTATATGCCTGGTCTCATTGTAGCTTTCTACGCTGTATTTGGTTAATGTTCCTGGGAGGCCTGCTCTTTTCTGAGGAGAGGTGGAGAAGGCGGGGAGAGGTATGCAGGATGGGAAGGAGGGGAAACTATGGTCAGGATGTGATATATGAGAGAATAATAATTTTTAAAAAGATACAGGCTTACAATGTTTAGAGATCTTATTAGAACTTAAAAGATGGACCAAGGAAACAGGATAATTAGGTAGTTATTGGAAAAGAGATGTAAATAGTGTCCATGATATGGATGTCCATGGACTGCTCAGAATTAATACCTGCATCCATCCAATGGTTGCGAGAAAGATAAAGACTGACTCTACCCAATGTAATGTGATGCTTCGGAATCTTTTACAGTTAGTTTGACTCTTATGGTATTTTTAATCTTTATCCCCAGGCTGGCTTCCAATTTATAATCCTTCTGCCTCATCTCTCAAATGTTGGGATTATAGGCATTGTATGATACTCTTGTTTGTATTTGTATGTGTTAGTCAGGGAAGAAGGAAGGACAACAAATGTATTTTGTTAATTTTCTCTAATGATTATAAAGCTGAAGCTGTCTCTTTCTCTCTCTCACACACACACCCCACACACATCCCTCATAGAAACTTACAGTAAAATATATTAAAATATATTAAGTGTCCTGATACCCCTGCATATTTTACAAATAGTCTTTGTCCTGTGGCTATGTTCATAATACGGAATAATATGTTTCTTTGATTTGTCCTTAATATTATTCAGCAACACTCTGTGAAAGATGCCATGGATACAACCCAAAACCAATCTAATACAACCCAAAAGATACTAGCATCATTATCATCTCTTTGTTGGGACATAGTTCAACCTACAGTCTGGCAGTATTACTGAACATGGGAGATGTAGTTTTCCTTTTCGAACACTGTAAAGATTGTCAAAGCAAATTATAGACAGAGTTTTCCAGAGTGCATATAGACTTTGTTTGCAACAATGACCGACTAGAGGGTGACAGACTGAACCTGCTGCTGAAAACAACTAGAAACCCAGACAAGCATTAACAAAAAGAAGAGAAATTATCAGAATACCGAGCATGAAAAGGCAAAGACTGAGACCAGCTACAGCAGTACATTCTTCTGTCTTGCAAACATTAATAATACAGACTGTCAATCTTCCATCCACTTGATGAATGATGGAATTGTGGGGATTTAAAGAGTTTTTTTTTACCTTCACCTGACCTTTTCATTTCTGTCTTAAAAAAAAAACATTTAATTCTATCTTTATTATTCACTAGGATCGCTTTTGGCTACTTTGAATTGTATGTATAACCAGTGAGTCTAATTCTTCACATGACTTATGTGATAATCAATTAACAAAGTAGGGTATAGTAGATACAAGACATATTTCAGGAGGGAGTTTTGTGAGATAATTAAAAGTTTAGGTTTCAATTCAAACATGCAGTTTGAATCCTGTTTGTCTGCTTGTTTGCCATTCTTCTACCTTTGTAGAGCTAATTAGTTATACAAACTTCATGGTGTCTATGTGATCTAGTATTTATAACTCTCCAGACCAATGATGACATTCAGAGTGTTGAGTTATCAATAAGGACTGTAAAGTTCATTAATAAATTAGATAATGGATAATAAGACATAAGCATGGTATACATTTCAATAGATAAAGTACCAAAGATATAGTTTTATCTCATAATACGGCAAATGAATAATAGATAGGTCACCTTTGCATATAAGCTTTCTAAACTATTAAAAGAAAAAAATTTTGTTTTACTCAAAATTATACCAGTAATAATCTATCCAGATCGAGCAAAACCTAATGCAGCCAAGGATTGCTTTTAAGAGATGTTTCCATGGGGTGCAGAATAAATGTATGATAATAGAGGAACATAAAATAGAATGTTGGCATAGCAGTAAGATCAGATTTCACGTGTGTATACATATGTACATATACATATATCCTCATATACATATATGAAGGTGCCTTTAATGTGGAAGTAAAGTTTCTTCTATTATATATGGTGCATGTGGACAGGGTAGACTTGAGAACCCATCAGAGCAAATGACCCTTTTCTTGGTGATTGTTCTTGGGATGTGCCCCTGATATATGCAGACCTAGTGTGCACCATGGCTTTCACTGGATGTCTGAAACATTTTCTCCTGTTAGAACTCTGTAGTCAGTGGAGATTAAATGTTGTGAGACATCCAGCTCACTCGTAACTGTTCACATTTGCTCTGGTTATTCGGTGTCTTCTGTGTTTTCCTATGAATTTTAAGACTGTTTTTGCTAGTTCCATGAAAAAATATAACTGAGATTTTCATAGGGATCCCAGTGCATTTATAGACTGCTTTCACAATACAACTATTTCACACGGTTTATTCTACCAATCCATGAGCGTAAGAAGCCTTTCCACAGGCTAGAATCTTCAAAATTATTGTTTAGTTCCAAGATTTGTATTGGAGAAGTCTTTCATTTGTATGACAGTGGTGTGGTGAAATTATCCCCATTATTAGAACAGCGCCTATCTAACCTTTGTGCCCACTGGCATATATTTTATAGAATTGGGAGATTGAGCATTTGATGAACATGTTTTTATAATTGCCATACCTTTTGATTGATTTCTGTCCTTATTACAATGTAGGGGTTGTTTTTATCTCTTCTGAGTTAATTTTGATTTGATGTTTACTTTATTAGCTATAAGGATAGTTAGACTGACTTCATTTCAATTTCCTTTTACTTCATTAAGTTTCTTCCATCCTTTAACTCATGGCCTATGATGAGTGCCTTGCAAGGAAAGTATATTTTGGGGGTTATATTCACACACACACACACACACATATATACATACAAATATATATATATATATATATATATATATATATATATATCAAGGTTATATGCATTTTATAGGGTATATATCTCCTACATTATATATCTGAATATATATTTGCCCTCCAAATTCCAGTGGGCCAGTCTGTCTGTCTGTATTGATGAGCTGAACCTAGTAACAATTGTTACTTGAGATATGTTTACTGATGTATAATTTTGTTTGTTTTTTTTTTTAATTGCAATTACAGGCTGCAGCCCTGTAACCTGATGAAGGAGACAGCAGGAATAAGAAACACTAGACTCAAAGAAAGAAGATAAAACTCTAGAAATCCACAAAGGAATTGAAAGGATATATGAAAACACGGGGGAGGGGGGAGGGGAGCTAGGCAGCCAAGGGTTAGGAAGGAAGCAGACCCAGACTTCAGAGGTGCAGCTCCCTGGCAGAGGCAGAGAAACAGAAACTGTTTCCCTGTGGACATTTAGACATGCACACAAGTCCACAGCCAGCACATACCTCAGACGCAGGGATGGGGTTGGGTGAGACTAACTTAAGTAGAAGGGAAGTCGCGTTGTGTCACTCTACATGACTCAAAGGGAGGCAGGCAGGTACCATCTTGCAGAAAACATTGTTAAAAACCGATCTACAGTAGAGGCCTGAGAACAGGGAACACAGGTCAGAGAGTTGCAATTAGGCCTGCCCCAGGTGAGGGAAGGTTCGGGAAGGAGTTGAGGGAAGCAGAGGGGTCGGAAACTTGAAGCCAAAGGTTCTCCTCGGACTGGAGACTGTGTGGCTTATTCCTCAGAATTGTAACTTGCCCTCCAAATTCAAACCTTCCTTCGTGGAGGAAAGGAGCCAATCGTGAGCTTCCCGTGGTCAAACAGGAGGTTAGCAGAAGGTCACATATCCAGGAAGAATAGAAGCTTGAAAGATTCTTGAGGCCTCTGCCAACATACATGGAAGGGACAACCACTGGGGGTGAAGACTGACCAACCAATCTATGGAAAGAGTGATTGTGGAGACACCTGTGGGCTGTGAAGAGGTCTTCTGGCTTGTAGGTTTTCAGGAGTCTTCACTCATTGGGGGGCCGGCTTGCTGGTTTGACACCTACTTTTGAGTTATCCCTACTCCTTATGATAACCCTCACCCATACACTTGTTAGTAACCACAATTTAAAAATTGGTGTGATCACGACTTTGGTCTGTCATGTCTCCCTTCCTGGGGTAAGTAGATGTGTGTGTTGTATCTCCCCGAAGAAAACTTGTCACACAACAGTAATACTCAGGGGAAAATATGCTACCTCGGGAAGCCAGGATCAGGCCTCATCAGCTGAGTACGAGCTTGGGATTTATAACTCTGAGGCTGAAATCAGCAGGTAGACCAAGCTGTGGAGTCCTGCTCTTCTAATTGCCAGCTCCATAGCTGGAAATCTGAATTTTTATTATTTCCAGTTGTCAATAGACACCTTGCCCTCCCTAATATTTAAATAAAAGAAAAATTGGTCGTGGGTTTTTTTTCCCCCACTTGCTTACAAATGTAAACTGGTTCGTTGTATCCACTTCCTTAAGAGGAACAAATGCAAATTTATTCATTGTAGAAAGTTTGAAAACTACAGGAAAATTTCAGATGACAAAAATCACAAGGCAGAAAAACACCATTCTTAATTCTATTGTGGGCTCTTTTCTCGGAATGTTACTGTTGGGCTTCTGAATGCAAACATTGTATGCTTATTCAATTACACAGGCCAATTAAAAAAATGACTGTGGGGATATAGTTCAGTGATTAAAGCACTCGGTTTTTATGTGTAAAGTCTTGAGTTCAACCCCAAGCACCACAAGGAGAAAAACAAAGAAAAAAATTGCTAGGCCTAAATAGCACACGTCTGTCCTGCCATCATTTACCCTGCTGAAGGCAGAGGATGTGAAGTTTAAGGTCAGTCTGGGCTACAAGGCAAAACCCTGTTTCAAAGCCTGAGAAGACTGGTACAGGTACACAATGAAAGGGAAGGGGTCCTCAACCTTCTAAAATCAGCCTTCAGCTCCCAAACATGGAAACCACAGAGAGTTAATGATAATTGGCATCATATGTTTCTTATCAAAGCGGCCCTAAGAAAAGTAGCTTAAGGGAAAATTCATAAATACTTGTCTTGACCGCAGTCTACCGATCCTCTTCCGCATTGGAGCCTCCAGCTAATTTGTTGACTTAATTACGCAAGGCACAGGAAGGTTAAACGGAGTGATAATCTGATTTTCCCTGATTGCTCATCACCGAAGAAAGTGGTCTATAGGATGCAAAATAAGCCTAGAACCCCGAGCGATGTAAAATGCAGAGGCGAAGCCATGATCCAGATCGTTCCTGCAAAGTGGTCTGTTTATAGTAACTCAATTATCTGAGTAAGTACTTCACCTACACCGTGTCTGCAGGACCCACGGTTTAATCCCATCATCGTCTGAGTAAGTACTTCACCTACACCGTGTCTGCAGGACCCACGGTTTAATCCCATCATCGTCTAAGTACTTCACCTACACCATGTCTGCAGGACCCATGGTTTAATCCCATCATCGTCTGAGTAAGTACTTCACCTACACCGTGTCTGCAGGACCCACGGTTTAATCCCATCATCGACCTAATGGACTGTTCTGCAGACACGGGTTTAGTGTAAGCTTGTTATACTTTGTATCAAACTTGCAAGGAAGGACACCGTTGCAATATCCTATAATATATCATCTGATAGGAGAGGAATAACTGACATTTTGCTCAAGGAAAGAATGAGCAGTCTGTGTTTCTAATCTATATCGACATAAGTTCAGGAGTTGAAGTTTTAATACAGTAAATGGAAGTTTACCCCACACCACTTCAATTGTTAATCTACATTTTTGCGATTTCTAGTTATCACAACATACCTGCCCACAAATAAATATTGGGGAAATCAGTTATCTTTTTTCTCTTGTTTAAGAAAACCACACTCATTTTAGAAATTTTCAAAAGTTTAAAAAATAATTTTAAAGCCAAAATTGCTGCTTTTTATTCTATTGTACCTCTTTAAAAAGAAGTTTAAATAGCATATGGTGCTATTTGATATTCTGGAACAGAAAAGGGAGCGATATGCTTACTCTACTATGGAGGTGAATTGAAATCCTGGAGGAGGGATATAGTCCAGTGGTAGAGAGTTCTCGATGTATGGGCACAAAGCTCCGAGTTCGACCCCCAGTACTGTAAGAAGTGAGAGGAAGTGTACCATTGGGCATGCGGTGTGCTCATCATTCTAGCACTGAGGGGCTGAAGAAGAGGTCAGAGAGTTCAAAATCAGCTTAGACTACATAGAAAAGCCCTGCTGAGCAACAGGAGGAGGAAGCAGAAGAAGAGGAAGGGGAAGAAGAGGAGGAGGAGGAAGAGGAAGAGGAGGGGGAAAGGAGGAGGAGGGGGAAGAGAAGGAGGAAGGGGGAAGAGGAGGAAGAGGAGGAGGAGAAAGAGGAGGGGGAAGAGGAGGAAGGGGAAGAAGGGGAGGAGGAGGAAGAGGAAGAGGAGGGGGAAGAGGAGGAGGAAGAGGGAAGAAGAGGAGGAGGAGGGAGGAGAGAGGAAAACTCTCTCTCTGCCACTCACATCCTGGATGAGTGTCCCACCCCCTCAGTCAGTGCTCTGGAAGAATCCTCATAAACACTCAGAAGTGCTCTTCCTTAATCTCCTACATGCCTCTCAATCCAAATAAAATTGATAATCAAAATTCGTTATCATAATCACTTACAATGTAAGTCTCACATGAATATGACATAAGTCTAATTTCTACTTTTGTCCCATAAAGTTATTTCCAATTTCATTATAAACAGATCCCTGTTGGATTTTTTTTGTCTGTTTGGTTTTGTTTTTATGTTTTATCTATCATTTCTTCTCTAATAGTTGCTTTTACATTTTTTTTTCATTTTTTGGAATTATAGACATACTTACATTTTAATCTATCACATCTTACTGTTGTTTTAATTTTAAATCATTTAAATATTTTGCAGAAAAAAAATGACACCAAAGAAACACAACTTCAGTTAGCATATGATGATTTTATTAGGGCCTGATTATTTTATTAGGGTATGATGATTTTATTAGTGCTAATTTTCCTGTTCTGCTTCTTCAAAGGTTAACCACTTGATAAATTAGGACTTCATATCACAGCACACAGACCTACCTCAAATGACACAGAGACTAGTTTGGGATCTCCAAAATAAAATTCATAATGCTTAGGCTAAAAATGAATTCAAAGAAGAAAACCCAAGTGAGGAAGAACAAGAATCAGAAGGGGTAATGATACAGGGCAGGAACTCTGGCCACTCAGGAGGTTGAGGCTGAAGAAGCATTTGAGCCTGGGAGACTGTGGAGCAGGGAAGCAAAACAAAATGAAAAAGAAAGAAAGAAAGAAAGAAAGAAAGAAAGAAAGGAAGAAAGGAAGAAAGAGAGAGAGAGAGAGAGAGAAAGGAAAGAAGGAAGGAAGGAAGAGAGAAAGAAAGGGGGAGGGAGGGAAGGAGAGAGAGAGAAAGAAAGAAAGAAAGAAAGAAAGAAAGAAAGAAAGAAAGAAAGAGAAAGGGAGGGAGGGAGAGAGATAAAGAGAGAGAGGAAGGAAAGAAAAAAGAAAGAGGGAGAGAAAGGAAGGAAGAAGAGAGAGAGAGAGAGAGAGAGAGAGAGAGAGAGAGAGAGAAGACCCTTCTCTTAGATTCATATGCTGTTAGAAGACATGGAATAAACATTGTAAATGTGAGATAAAATAATTTCAACTTAGATTCTTTACTAACAAACTCACATTCAGACAAAGTGAATCCCCTTTTCTTAACATACAAAGAAGGGCTGAGTACTTTTATACATCAGAGGATTATTCCCAATAATTTAACTTGATATGCTTCAATAAACTAAAAGCAAAAAGTAGAGTTCGTCTGATTCAAGAGGCAAAGTTTTCAAGGCCAGGGGTGTGATGGGTGTCCAAGTTGAGGATGGGATGGGTGCCCAAGGCTGGGGATGGGATGTGTGTCCAGTGTAGCATCCCTTTGCAGTGTTGTCAGCCTCTCAGGCCAGGCTGTAGCTTCTAAGGAAAGGTTTCATCCCATAGAGGTAACAGGTGACTATACGACTTACCAATGGATGACAGGGCAGAAAATTTCAGGGTGGAGGTCAGAATACTGAAAGAATTAAATGAAGAATGCTAGAAACTTGAGAACAAGATATTGTTCCCAACAAAACCTCTAGTGATGAACAAGTTAAATTTTTATGCAGTTGATAAAGCAGAAAGTTGGGGGCATTTGGCTTTAGTGCTGTGAACAGGCTCCCTCAACCTGTTTCCAGATGGTGGCAACAAAACTGTAGGTGTGAAAACAAAATTCTAGTGTGTTACTTCACCAACCTAATATTATTTATATAGTCATAAGAATATAAAAGTCACACTGATCTCCAGTTTTTTCTAATGTTCTGTAAGAAGACATGTATCAGAACTTCACATTGTAAAATTGTAAAAGAAAAAAAAAAGTACCAAATTGTAAAAGAAAAAAAAAAAACTGAAAATTTACAAGTAATGCCAGTAGAGTGAAACAAAGTGAAAGCCGAGAGATAGTTTAAAATATTAGTGGAATACTAATAAATATAAATATACTAAAGATCATGATGGTATTGTGAGTAAAAACAAAAACTAAAATAAACACGGACCACTGATATGAATGAGGACATAGGAAAATGAGACACATGGGCAAGACAAGCATCACTTTCAGGACAGCAGAACAGAGTGCTATCTGGATTAGGTAAATCAGGAACATGTAGCTAACTAAGGAAGTAACAGTTGCCGGACTATAAACTGAAGCACACCACACAATCTGGACTAACTAGTTCTCTTGTTATAAGCTCTCCTGTGCATTTTATTTGTTGTCAGCTCTTTGTACAAATGTAAAAAATAAGGAAAAGATGTCTGAAAAATCTGAATTCTGGACAAATGTCAGAATACTCTGGTATTCATCTTATTCTTGTGATCATTGTGAAAAAGAAATCAAAGACCGTTTGGGGAAATCAAACTTTACACACTTAATTTTACCCAAACTATTCATTCATTTTTTACGTGCTTTTTCTTATTGCCATATACTTCATCCTTCTTTCTGAGTTATTGTCTTCTTTCTAACCTTGAACGTAATTTGAGAGTAAAAGGATCATGTCAGCTCTAACTTCTAGGGGTGGAGACCTGCTGGCACCAAATAGGAGGGGTCCGGACGCTTGAGGAAGATGCCCTCATTTCCCTGGTCCACAGCAGTCAGAAACAAGCCCTGTCATTAAGGCCAGTGGGATTAAATTGAACATAAGATTAATCATCCAAGGAGGAGCATAATGCTGGTGTACAAGGTGCTTCCTGTGTGGCGCAGAGTGCTTTGTCAAGCTCATTAGCACTTCAGGCTTGGCATTTTCCTCCTCCCCAATGAAAGGCCTGCGTGATAACTTCTGTTGGAACTGGCTGACGGCAAAACTGTTGCATCAGGAAAATGGCAAAGGATTCAGCTTCACTCTTCTGCAGTATCCAATTCCCCAAGTGAGACAAGGACGGAGAGATCGGATCTGCAGGACTTTTTCTTTTGTTGTTACCCATCTCAATTCAATTCAATTCTTCCCTCCCTAGGAGAGAGGGGCAGGGGATGTGGTGCTGCCGAGCAAGGTCACGGTTTAAAAATACCTCGCCTTTCCCCCATGTTCTATAAAAATATCTGCGATCAACTGAGCAACCAATTACTGTACACCCCAAATGCCTGTTTTCACAGCTATTTTTAGGGACAAGATTCAGTCGCTACACATCCTGTCCACTCAAAACAACAGCCAGCCATCGAGGGCAGCTAATGAGTAGGTAGGCAAATGACAATGTCTCCTCACTTCTGACTTTCCTTCCACAGCCCAAGTGGCTGCCCGACCGTCTCCACACTGGCGTCAAACAGTCCCCTACAGTATGCAGACAGTTTAAATTATTACAAGGCAATGTTACAAGTATGGACTCTGGCACAAAACGAAGTAATTACATTCAATTAGCAGTCCCCAAAGTGATGGTCCAACACTGGGGGCTTTAGATGTTGCCTTTTGTTGAGTTACAGAAGCCAGGTAATGAATGAAACTTCAAAGGGCAAGGGGTCAAAAGGACTGCTTAATTAGTGGAAGCTGGATCGGAAAAGATTGCAGTAGAGAGAAAAAACACCCGTAATTTTCTTTTGTTGTAGGAATCCAGAGAATAAACTCCATTTCCCAAATAATAACTGGATAGTGAAATACAGAAATACACCTCTGAGGAAGTACCCAGGAGGATGATATTGTTGGCAGAGGGGTTTTCCAGGGAAGGATTATTTAATGCCTTGCCATGTCTGCATCTAGTGACCTACCTGCTTCCAGCTTCTCCCTAGAAGCTTAAGAAGTCAATTTAAGCAATCCTAGAATTTAAGTTGTGACTAGAGAGGAAAAAAAGGATGTTTTAATAGAATGCAGTTAGCTGATCCAGAGAAGTTGTGTTTTATGAATCACATGATGCAACATAAAACAAGAAAAATCAGGACCATTTACTGTATGTAGGGTACCTTTGTGGGAAAAGTGATGTATGTACATCAATATTCTTGTCTGTCTGTGGAAAAGTCGTCAAGATTGTGTTCCTGGGACAAAGAGAAGGGTAGCAGGAAATGATCCACCGTTTATATTTTCTATATTGTGCTGAGTCTATTTTATATTCATGTAAACACATTAAGAGAGATGGTCAAGGCAGCAATTGAAAATGTGCAAATAATCTAATCACAAAGGAGTAGTTTTAATAAATGCCCTTGTGATTTTTTTTTAAAACTTCTAAGATCCATGACTATGAAACACTGAGTAGTCTGAACTTTCTGAGGAGAGAATACACTGTGGATTGGATGAGCGGCTTGTGACACTGCTAGAAGAAAAATATTCAAAGGAATTTACCCTCCATCACCTGTTCCTCCTAGCTGCTGTCCCGGAGCCTTATCCCACACAGAGGAGGGACTGGTTGTGCTAAATGGGGACCTAATATGACATCTATGCAGTAGACATTCGTGTAAGTTCCAGCACACAGCACTGAATGCGGATATACAAAAAGATTCAGAAGCTCAGTTCATGACCCCTCTTCTACTTAATTTAGACATTTACAAAGCTGTCACCTGAGAGCCTTGAAGACTCATTAGGTGTCTGCCCCAAACAAGATACTACCGGGCCGATATTCTCTTCACTGATCCATGAGAACAAAAGTCAATTTTCTGGAGTTTAACCTATTTTTGATTTATAGAGCCACTTTTCTTGTGATTAATAAAACATCTAACCTCACGCTAAATAAAATATCTTTATCTGAAGGGGTGAGGAGCTCATTTTACCCAGCCACCGGTAACTGAGAATAGCCAGTAAATTTATTTCCTAGACATGTCGGGGAAGGGTGGAGTTTCCAAGGGAAAGCTCTAAGAATCTGCCTGTGCTGCATCTATACTCTCCTCCTGAACCAGCTGGGCGAGTTGAGCACTTTGGTGATGACAAATGTTTCCATGAAAGAACTTATGATGCTCTCATCTCCAGCAGCGGTGCTGAACTCAGTCTTGTCCAGGAGGGCTGGGTTTGGTTTTGTTGTTTGTTTGTTTGTTTGTTTGTTTATTCAATTACCTCTTGATCCAAAGACTTCCTTAATTATTTTTAAGAATTAACTTTTTAAGGTAACTCACTTTACTATAGACAAGGAGGTTGTATTGCCTCACTTTTTTTTTAAAGTTTGGAGATTTTTTTATTTCTCTCTTACAGTACATCCTTGTCCTCAGCCTCACCTCCCTCCACTCCTCCCAGTTTCCCCCCACCTCCCCACTCCCCCAGATCCACTGCTCCTCTATTTCCCCCCAGAAAAGAACAAGCCTCCCAGGGATAGCAACCAAAGACAGCCTAACAAGATAACAATAAGACTAGGCACAAACCATCATATCAAGACTGGTAGGAGAGAAAGGGTCCCACAATCAGGCAAAAGAATCAGAGATCCCCCCACTCCCACTGTTAGAAAAAACGCAAGCTAGTCAGCTACAGCATACATGTAGAGGACCCAGTGCAGACCCATGCAGGCTCCTTGATTGTCACTTCAGTCTCTGTGAGCCCCTATGAGCTCTGCTAAGTTTATTCTGTGGGCCCTGTTTTCCTGGTGTTCTTGACCCCTCTGACTCTGACAATTCTTCTCCATCCTCTTCTGTGGGGTATCTGAAACTCTGCCTGTTTTAAGAATATATTGATAAGCAATTCAAGCTATAGGAATATGTCTCACTATAATAAAAGACAACAGATTAAGAATTTCTGTAGAAAGGAACAGACAGCACTGGCGTGAACCGGTATCTGATTGACTGTGGTTTGCAGGGTCCTCTGTGAAGTCAGAGCAGATGCTGGAGGGGCGGACACAGTTTGTAGAAAACCCTCTCTCTGAGTATGAGCTCACAGACAACATTGAGGGGATGGTCAAAAATAAGAAGATTAATGCAGAAAAGTCATAAAAACAGAAGATGGATCTATAGTCCTTGACCACCCCTTGCCTGCCTGGACCAGACAGCCACGCCTATCCTATTATAGGGACTTACTGTTTGCAAAGGAAAGACCAACAAGTCCCATTGAGTTTCTAGCATCTTACCTTTTAAAAAATAAGACACAGTTTGAAGATCAAAATTGATTTCTTGGAAAGAAAAAGAAACATTTGGTTACTATTCAAGATTTACGTCATTAGGAGGCACCTTTAAAGCCAGGATTTTCCAACTCACTCTGGAAGCCTAAGAACCATCAGGACACAGAACCCACTTCTGGAGATGCAGAAAAGAGCCTATCCCCATCTGATTTAATCATCATAATTATTTCATGAGTATCATCTGTGCATTTTTTTCTCAGATTGTCTTTTAGTTTGCTTTTGAAAAGATGTTCAAAATAAACCATTAAAACACCCCTCAACAAACAGAATTTCTGTATAAGAAGGAGGGAGTGAGGTAGATTAACAATAAAGGTGCCTGAAAAGCCATGAAGAATTATATCATTAACTATGTCTTATAACATGTCTGATTCTTGATATAAGTATACATGTATAGTTTTAATGAATTTTCCCCCACTTAGGATGACAGTGGTAGCTAGCCCAAGGAGCCAAAGACTAACAAGGACAGCAACACCAGTCAAGAGAAGCGCTCTTTTGAGTTGGTGGCCAGGACTTTCCAAGAGACTCCCAAGACATACATCCTATTGCTGTTGTCCTTGTTTGCTCCAGAGGTGAAAGATAAGTCCTTATTGGTGATGACACCATGCATGATTTCAGAAACCCCTCATCTGGAACTGACAGAAATCCTCCTTTCATGAGAACTGGATTCCATGGCACCATAAGGTACCAGGCAAGTTTCCAAAGGAGGGAGGAAACCAACAGTCCTACCCAACTATGGCATCTATGAATCACACCAACTATCAGTGCCACACAATAACCCTAAGGGTGCAGTAGTGGTGTGCATGCCCTGGCAGTAACCAACGACAGTTCACTAATTGGACTTAAGAGCCACTCAATAGGAAGGATGCTATGCCTGGTACTAGAAACCTACCTAAGTACTCAGTGCTAGTAAAATCATGGGGTATAGGAGGAGACGCTACGCTACTGTTTTACTAAACCAGCACAGTCCCTAACAACAACCTAAACATTTGTCATCATAACCATAGGTAAAGGTCTTCACCCCTTACCAAGGGCACTTCTCTTTGCCACAGATGGAAACCACTCCAGAAAACTACAACCAACCAATCAGTAGGCACAGTTATGGAGCCCAGGATCAGTGGATACATCTATAAAACACTCTGTCATCTAAGACTCAGGGAACACTGCAATGAGTGGAAAGACTGTAAGAGCCAGAGGATTGGGGAGTTTGCTGTGAGAAGGTGTGTCCTAGTAGTGCCAGAAGTTGCACTCACAGGGTTTGACCAACATGACTGCCCAAAGCTGAGCTGAACAAGCACCACAGCAATGGAGAAGCCAAAGTGGGTGGGGAAAGGCCAAAAGAGCCTCAGCCCTACACAAATAATGGCGGGCAACTAAGGAGTGTCAGGAGCAGGAGAAATAGTCTTCCCCAGAAAAGAGCACAGCAGTTGGTCATCTAATACCAAATTGTCATCCCTGAAAACATCCGTACATGTAACATTATAGTGACTGAGCAGGTTATATTTAGGAATACATGAATATACATATACATGTATGCACACAATAACAATGAAAGAAAGAACAGGGGAAAGTATATGAGAGGATTTGGAGGAAGAAATGTGATTACATTATAGTCTCAAACCTTTTAAACACCTCTGTATAAAAATGATTCCTACCTTCTTAATTGTCACAAAAACTGGAAATGACTTTTATAGTCAGAAATAGGGGCAAATGGTAACATATTCATATCACAAAAGAGTCCGGAACTATTAAAATGAGTGCTTTAGATTATTAAATCTGTATGTCAGATAACTTCACTCTTTTAAGAAATTAAACCCTAAGACTAATTTAAAGAATATATACATAATGTGTACGTTGTTCGATCCAGGGGAAAGCAGAGTTTATACCACAGTGCTGTGTCCTATCACATGAATTGGTAGAAATTTATCAGTCAATTAGTGTTCCCTCAGCTGCAAACACTAGATTTTCAAATAAAACTGTTTCTGAGCCAACAGTGACAGAGTTGCTTATGGCCTGTGCTCTGGATCCTAGGCTTTCTAGCCTCTTCGATTAACAAGCTGTCCCCTTGCTTTCCTTGCACGGCCTGTAGCTGTTGCATCCCTTGGTTTTCTACACTATTGGAGCCCCTGCCTGTTATCACTTAACCTGGAGAGGGTCTGGGAGTACTCACAAGGACACAGGAAAACAACAAAACTGAAACAGTCCCTAGCAAACCACTGCCTGTTGCCTTCACAATACCAAAAAGGGAAAGGAAGGGCTGGGTTGCCTCCTTTATGATTTGAATTGTTAAAGTGTTTCCTATAGGCACAGGTGCTGAAGAGCTGGTCCTGCTGGAGGCCCTGCTTTGGGATGTTGTAGAGCTTATAGGAAGTGAGAGCTAGCTTATAAAAATGGGTTACTGTGGGTGCGCTTTCAGGGTTACAGTCACTCACAAACCCAGTTTTCATTGCCCAACTGCCAAGGGGATGTAAACAGTTCATCAACTCAACCACCACAAACTTGAGCCAATCCCACTTTCATGTCTTCCCCACCCATGACAGACTATATCCCTTCCAACAGTGAGCAAATAATGACCCTGCCTCCATTAACTTGCTCCTTAGCATACTTAAAAACAAATATAAGTATTATGATTAAAATACAATAACACACCCTCTGGTTGAGAAAAAGAGCTGATATCTCAGAACTCCTAAGTGGAGTTCCCTAGATTCATTGCCTGGACTGAGATAATGTTGCCAGACTCTAATTCTGGAGCAGTGCTAAGCACTGGCCAAGTCTTTTAATTTATCAGTCATCAGGCTGAGATAAAAATTGCTTTGGGTCAGGGGTTTTCAAAGCATAATCAGTTAACCACTGAAGATGTCTGGAACCCATTTCTTTTTAAATAAAACAAGTTAATTGTTCAAACACAAACTGGATTCATAATTGCTTTCTTTGACTATCAATAAGTGTTTTTAGGATTTCTACTTTAATTGCAAATACAGTGAATAACAATGAATGTAACCCAAAATATTAACATTAAAAAGGCTTAGGAAATGGCTCAATGGGTAGAAGTATTTGCTGTGCAAGCACGACAACCTGAGTTCAAATCCTCAGAACCCATGTAAAATTGGGCATGGTTGTATATATGCCTGTCATTCCACTGCCCTTAGGGCTTCTCAGAGACAGAGGATCACAGGATGTTGCTGGCCACTGGCCTAGCTCAAGATACAGTGAGAGAGACCAAGGGAATAGGGGGGAAGTGTGTTAAAGCTGGACACCCAGCTTTACTGGCCTTTGCATTGGTACACACTTGGCCTAATACACCCACAGACATTCTCACAACAACACAGCACAGCATATCACACACAAAAATAACAAGGGAAAAGGGTTTTATTGGTGTAGTATCACAGCCTCAAAGGCCATCGAGTATGGGCCATTCCATGATGGATTCCACCTCTGGCTCTGAGGAGATGTAACAATCTGATCTACTTCAAAGGTTAGAACATTTAAACTGCTGCCCCCTCCCCTGTGAGTTAATCCTGTTGGGTCTGTCAATCACCTGGCCAAGAGAGCAGGTCTCCTCTGGAAAGCTGTCTTGCCAAGGAGATGAGAGGAATAATTACCCCCTTAGTGAGGCAAGGTCCCTTTTCTTTCTAGAAGCCCTGCCCTTAGTGCAGTGGCTTGCAGAGAATTCATCATGTAGCCCTGTAGACTGTGCCCATTTTTTTGAGACCTAACTTAGAAAAGCTTAAGTTTCTCTTTTTCTTTTTCTCCTTTCCATCTCTTCCCAAAGCATTCTTTTCCTTAATATTTTGGGCTTCTTCACTCTTCCTTTCAAGCTCCTCCCTCACCTTTCACAATATGGCTACTCACGAAGGGAGCATGGCTCCCTCTCTTCCAATACTTAACAGCTTGCCCGCCTGTTGTTTTTCCCTTAAATGCTTATAAAAATGTCTTCCATCTTTCTTCTGGGTCTCTTTTAAAATTGTTTTATCAGCATGACTCAAAAAACAAAGATAGAATTGACATTTCCCCAGTAAAATATAGTAACTAACCTGGGGTTTTCCAAAGTTTCTAGTGAACACTTACTCATGATCTTGCCTGTTGATGAGCCTTATTGTAATCATCTCAATATAATTTGAATGAAAATTAATCCAAGCTTTTCCTACATAATAATGGTAATATCTACATAGATTTAAAAGACATTTTGTCTCTGAGTTGAACATTAAAAACTTAGATAATCCATTCAGTTAAGACGGAAAATTAAAAGCAACCTGGTAAAACTGAAGAATCAGGATAAAAATGAATATAGTCTGTTCCTGTAAGAGAGGGAGTTGAAGAAAAGTTTAATAAGCCATTGTATTGCACCCCTCCCCACTCAGGTCCACAGCTCAAGGTAATCCATCTCTCTTTGCTCTGAAGAAAAACATCTATAAGAGAAGGCTTCTGTATTTATAAATGTTTATGGAGAACAAAACACTAGAAACAACAGTATTTGAAATTTATCAAATACTAGTTCCTTCTCTCCTCACTACACTGGGACAAGTACTATTTGTGCTCCTATTTTATGGGTGAAGAATGGAGGTACAGAGAAGTTAAGTGATTTGCCGAAGATAACCCAGGTTGTAAGTGGCAGAATCAGATAAGCTTTGACTCCAGAGTGTCTGCTCCCAGCGACTATACACTGACATAATTTAAACCACAGGGCTTCTCCTGTGCTTGTTTTTAATCCCTTTCCAGTTTCTTTCATGATCTCTGAGATTTCCGTTGCAAACGAAGATCATTTAGAGTGTCAAATTTAATTGCTGTTAGTTTTACAAAGTAATAAAACACCCAGTAAGTGGTGTGATAAAATTTAAAAATCAATTGTTCCTACTGTCAAAAATATTGGCTGAGCTGAACTTGGGGACAAACTTCTGTAATGTCAGCCCTAAAGAACCAGCGACAGACGGATCAGGAGTCTGAAGCCAGCGGGACCTAGAGCGAGGGCACTCCGTGTAACTCACCACAGGAAACTGTAGCAACAATCGCAAAACTTGATCAGGCCTCTGCTGTCATGGCAACGATGTCTGAGTGGGGCAAGACAGGAGGCCCCACATACAACAGGTATGTGCTGTAAGAGAAGAGAGTAGAACAAGACACACAGTGCAGAGTGAGTGAGTATCCACAGACAGTGTTGACAAATCAGCAGCAGGTGACCTAGCCAGCGCCTATGTGGTAATCCTTCGAGCATCATAGCAGCAAGGGTGATGTTCAGCAGGACATGCTTGGAGGTTATGAAAAAGAATAGAGGAAAAAATGGCTAGGCGAGGGTGGCAATAAGAAACATGGTAAGGAATAACATTAGGAGGTTCCTGGAGATCGAGCCACGTAGAAACTTCATAGGTCACAGTAAGAACAATTTTATCTCATGATAATGTGGCATATACGAAGACAGGACACCAACTGTTCTGTGAGGAGGACTCTGTGGTTCAACCCAGATCGAAATAAGGAAACTAGAACTGACATCAAAATCCTTGAGAAAATGCTAGCCTTCACCCACAGGACAGAGGTGGAAACCCTGAGAAATGCCTCAAGTCTGACATAATCTAGAGGGTGGAGTCACTGACAGTGACTCGAAATTGACGGTTCAACAACTAAAAGAACAAAAGAGAAATTTTCTAAAGTAAGGAAGACCAGATGAGAGTTAGGTTTGAAGAGACTTTTTTTGTATGTGTTAATTTGAGATGACAAAATGGTAATTTAGAATTATTACTCTAGGGCTGGAGAGATGGCTCAGCAGTTAAGAGCACCAACTGCTCTTCCAAAGGTCCTGAGTTCAAATCCCAGCAACCACATGGTGGTTCACAACCATCTGGAAGGAGACCTGACACCCTCTTCTGGAGTGTCTGAAGACAGCTATAGTGTATTTACATATAATCAATAAATAAATCTTTTTTAAAAAAATAATTATTACTCTAGCAAATTACCATGAAACAATTTCTTATTAATTTTACTTTTGAGAATTTCAATCATGAGTTCTGAGTCTATACCATTCCCACTCTCTCCTCCCTGACCCAGTTCTTCCTGCAACTCTCCCTCTTCCTCCCAAAGTCATGATTTCTGCTTTAATGATTGTTGCAATATGTGTGTGTATGTGTGTGTATGTGTGTATGTGTGTATACATACACAACAGTCCATTTATTGTTGCTCATATATACATGTGCTAATCACTTGGAATTGGGCAACCTACATAGCACCTTGGCCCTTAAGGAAATTGATTCCCCATCTCTCTATAGCCATTGATTACCTATAGCTCCTCATCTAAAGGTAGGACAATGTGAAATCTCCCCTGTCCATATTGATATGTCAACTGGCATTGGTATTGTCTGATCTTGTTCAGGCAACCAGATTGTTGGGATTTTATGGGTGGGTGCATTTACCCTGATGTGTCTAAAGAACAATAGCTGTAGGCTTTCCAAGGCTCTGGATTTTATATTCTCTTTGTTCCCTCTTCCCCACTCCCTGAGTCTTACATATAGGGATTATATTGCAGATGGATCAACTGGTGTTGTGGACCCCATAGTCATTTACTCTGCACTTTGAGCAGTTGTGGATCTCTGCAGGAGTCTTCTCTGTTGCAAAAAGAAAGCTCCTTTGATATGGGGTGAAAGCTACACTTACTATTTGCATAAAAATAAGTATTTAGAATAGAATTTTGAAACTATGTTAGTTTAGAAAAATAAAAGTTGTGGGTTTTACTCTAGAGACTATGATCACTCCAGCCCTCAGTAGTTGGTTACGGTATCAGGCATGAGTTTCCTCCTGTTAAGAAGACCGTCCATCCAATTACATGACTCCTGGTTACTCTCAGGATAAAAGCATTGCTGTTGTACCATTGTATCCTGCCAGTCCAACCATTGTTGTAGTTCGGAGGTTCTACAACTGAGTAGTACAAGCAATCGACCCTTTCCCTTAGCAGCTTGCACAGTTCTTTCTGATATTGTAGGAGCCTGCCTCAAGAGAAGGCTTCTGTGTTAATTCCAGCTCATTTTCCAAGTCCTGTGTCTTAAGTGTGTGGTAACTTCAGCAAGAGTGTCCTACCTTCAAATTCTGAAATGCAACCAAGGACAACAGCAGTAACCTATGTTATGTATAAAACTTATTAAATTAAGTCAAATGTTCTGCGTTATAGTCTTGACAGATAAAAAGTGAATGTGGTCTTCTCTCTGAATGTTGTAATGGGAAAAAAATCAGTTTCCTTGCCCTAACAGACCTTTAGGGGCTTATTAAACCATTTTGTAATGGTCCCCTTTCTCCATCTTCTAATTCAATCGAGAATGGCCACACCCTTTGTAGCAATTGCCATGATAAAGCACCATGAGCAAGCTAACTCGTAGAAGAAAGTATTCATTGTTGCTTACTCTTCCAGGGGGCTTGAGGCCAGCATGGTAGAGCCTTTATGGCAGAATGGGTGTCAGGAGCAATGAGCTAAGAGTTTGCATCTTGAATCTCAAATATAAGGCATCAGGAGGGAGGGAGGTCAGAAAAGAGGGGGAGAGAGAGAAAAAAGTGTGAGATTTTGGAACCTGGGAGCCCATTCTTAGTAACATACTGCCTCCAGCCAGACTGCGTCTCCTAGACCTCCCCAAACAGCCACCAACTGAGGACAGTGTTCAAATGTCTGAGACTATGGGGGACAATTCATCTAACCCCTAGTCCCTGAGCATTGCCACCATACTTTGTCACTTCTGTGCATATACATATAAATGCATGCACATTTATACATGTACTCTTATATTTTTGGTTGTGAGCCTAGCCTTTAATGGCTGAGCCATTTCTCCAGCCCTATACATATACTCTTATGTATGTTTAATGTGTGTTTAATTTTAAAATTTCTTACTAATTTATTAAATACTACCCAGTTCCCTGATAGTCTCTGTATCACATTTAATCTGCCACTGTATTCCATTGAGTCTTAAGATATTTGAATTTCTAATTCAACTCTAAATACTACTGGAATGATCAAGCATGTGATGGACTCATTGCTTCTTCAGATAAATCCCTAAAAGGAAAATAGTTGAGACAAATGACATCCATATTTTCTAGTATCATGCTTTATATTTCCCACATGAAATGAGCATCGGCTTAGCTTCCAAAACAAGTATCTCAAATAAATTAATAAAAATCTTCATTTAAGACTCATCACCATCAACTTCTTATTCAAAAAATTCAAATAAAGACAGTGCATCCTTTGAATTTCCCAATCTCCTACTGTCCAAAGGACTAGCTGGTGCAGACTACCATTCATTTCAAGAGCAAACCCAGATTCCTTTTACTCTCAAGTCTACAAATGTAAAACATTATCAGACTCCCACTAAGATGAAATATTGTTCCTTTCCCCTTCTGCTTACTTTATAAGTAATAAAAGATCAAATAAAGAACACAGGTAATAAAATGGTATCTAGGTTGTACCCTCTGCACATTATATAATGTACCAACTCTCCATTTTTTTTTCTATCTTGATCCTCACAATAGAAATATGAGTTAAGTAATAAGGTCGTTTCTGCTTCTCAGATGTGAAGTCCAGGGTTAGAAAGTTGATTTGCTCAATGCAGGGTACAGAAAAGAGTTAAAGTAGGATCTTCTGGCATCAGGGACCATTCTCCATATAGTAAAATTCTTCCTAGACCTATTGGTAGAATTAGCTATAGCAACATCACTCATACATTCATCCATCCGTCTATCCATCCATCCATCCATCCATCCATCCAATCATTTGTTTACTGGGGAAACAAATATATTTAATATAATATAGTCAGATTTCTGCTAGTTATTTGTGAAGCTGCGGTAAGTACAACAGAGCTACTGACCTCACAGAGATTACAGCCTCAGAGACGGCAATTATTTAACTGGTACAGTGTATTGTGCTGTGTATGTGGAATTACAGGGTCCTACATAATTGTACTTTCTGCTATCTTGGTGCTGAACTCTCTGGATTGCCCTCATTACATTAACAAATAAATATCTGTGCATGAGTCAATTGAAGATTATGACCTCCTTGAGAACAGGCATCTTACTTGTTTTTGTATCCACATAGTAAGTGCATAAAGCATATTCGTGAACAATTGTGAGATTATAACTAACTCCTAAGTAACCTTGTGAGTCTCTCTTCTATTATTGTCAGTGATTAATTCTTTAAAGTAAACCTGCTAATTATGTGGTTATACTAATCAACTTAATTTCTAGGAAATAAAAATAATATAGTCCATTCATTCTCTCATTCAACAAACATTTCGCTCATTTACCATACACAAAAATACTACTTTTGTAGGACAGGAAGTAGGGAAATAAACTAAATTTTGAGCTCACTTTTGGGATTTCGTATCTAGTGGAAAGTGAAAAGTAATTTTACAGATGACCATTCAGTAATTCATGGTGTGTGTGTGTGTGTGTGTGTGTGTGTGTGTGTGTGTGTGTGTGTATACAAGATGTTATGTGTGCATCCTCAGAAAAGATGACTATGTTGGAAGCAATGAAAGTATAACTCATTCAGGGTCTTCCTTCAGTCCTTTCTAACAACCATGGTTTTCAAGGACATGCTGGAGCATGAAATGAACCATTGTGTCACACAGAGCACTCTGAACACAGATTCCATCAAGTCTGCAGATTCAATAAAGTAACTGATGACACAGGTATCCAGAAGTTCTGATGGAAACACTTCAGCAGATGGTCAAATGGATCCTTGGATTAAAACAAGAGCATTGGGCCGAGCAAGGGAATGTCATAACTGAAGTCTGTTAATAGAACCCCACTGAAAGGTCTAGGGTAACTCAGCTAAAGACCAGGGATGAAACTGGCAGAGGAAGAAAGATCCTGATGACATAGCAGTGGTGCTGTGTTCCAGTGGATAACAGGGTCAAAACAAAAGATTCCATGATTCACCCATACAGCACCTTGACAGTAGACTGGTATCCAGCCCGACAGCAATACATGCATGTAATCGCTAAATGATTGAAGAACTGATGGTTTTCTATTTACTTCTCATTCTGTAAGTACAAAAATGGATGCTAGCTATAGTGAGTTGAAATCCTTTTACCAGTGACCACATTAAAACACAGGCTTATGTATAGATCTTTTCTCTACTTAATACCACACTTCCTAGTTTTTCATAGGGTTTTCATACTGCATTTTATTCGTTTGATACAGTGGCTTGGGAGTTGAATTTCAGTTTTAACAATTATAGTGTTTGTGCAGTCTAGATCCTATATATTTAGTCTACCAACTTGAGTCTGCTACTTAGTCGAAATTTCCCAGACTGTTAGGCAAAGGGTATGTAAGAAACTTTTTAACTGATTTGAATCCAAATTAAATTCTTAATCTTTCCTTCGGATTTTGTGTCCTCTGAGTACATTTTATCTCACTTTCTCTCAAGTATGAATTTTTCCATCCATAAAAGGGGAATTGTTAAAAATCTAGCTGCTTGAAAATCTATTTTTAAAGCCATTTTTTATTTATATTTTAAATTCTATATTTAAAAAATAAAACAAAAAGGCAAGTTACTGACTATAGTTTCTGTGACGATAAATATGACTACCCACAAAATGACTACCACAGTGCATTGTATGCATTCAGTGAATAGAGTCTATTATTAGTGGGAGGCGAGCCAAGTCTCCTGAATGCAAAGATGGCAGCTTTATAGGGTAGGGTACCTAAGTTCACTTCTTTAAAGTGAGATTTCAGAAGAACTAAAAAGCAAATGCATACTATCCTAAAGTAAAGAAGTGAATTTGCCAGGGCTGACTACTACAACTAGAAAACTTACTCCACAGATGTAACGAAAGCAGAGTTTTCTTACAAGGAATAGTCAGGTCTGGTTTGCATTCCGTCAGAGTGTGTTACAGAGCAAGTCTGTTTTACTGTTTCATTTACGTGACACACAGTGTGACAAGTTATTGAGCTGATAAATTGTTCTCAGTGATTTAATCACAGTGCAATCACCGTACTGTATTTCTGCTCTCCTAATTCCAAACAGATCCAAGCCTTTGTCCAACTGCCTTCCTGTGTGTACCATGCCTGTCAGCCACGGCAATGGGGCCGTCCTCTTCAGTGTGTTAGGCTCTCCGAAGCCACAGCATGCTTATGTCACAAGGCACATCTGTCACTCTGTGATCTGTGTTTCTCTTCACGTTAATAATATCTGATGCAGGCACCAGGTCTCCTTCCTGTAAAAGCAAGGAGTCAGAGAATGGCTCCGAAAGAGGTGCGTCAAAGATCAAAACAGACCTGTGACACTGACATGTGGGCTTTTGAACTGGGAATGGCAGCACCAGGTCTTTCTTAAACATGGAAACCGTGATTCGTGACTATGTAGCACAAAGGGAACATGGTGTACCCTAGTCCTGACGAAGAGTCAGGGTTTGCAAGGTAGCCTCATACACTGGAAGGTTTATACACATACACACACACACACACACACACACACACACACACACACACACACACACACACA
>NW_022196904.1:161707820-161718327 GCF_008632895.1 Mastomys coucha | reverse complement strand
AGAGAGAGAGAGAGAGAGAGAGAGAGAGAGAGAGAGAGAGAAATTTAATCACTATCTATTAGCCTTGACAAGGTAATACTGCCAAGAATTTTTCTTAAACTCATGTATACCAAGCTGTCTAACTTAGTTCTCACTGAAAGCGTGGTGGTTAACTACACCTCTTATATATCTGATACACACTCTCATTCTGGTCTCAAAATGCTGAGAATGACGTAATCATCATGTAAGGCGCTAGAAGATGCTGACAGTGCACAAGTCTGTGCAGCTGGGTGATGGTGGGAGGAGATTCATGAGCCTGACTATTCCTAAATGCCTTTAACCTACGGCTGACAAGGCTTTGCCTTAACTTTTAACCTCTTTAAGATGGAGGGTTGGGGGGAACATGAACCTACTTAGGTTCAATTCTTTCAGGCCTCATTTGTATAATTATAATCATCATTCTACATACTATTGGGGTTTGATGTAAGTTCAATACTGTAGAACATAAAATTCTGTGGAACACTGACAGGCATATAAGCGATTTGATTGAGACAAACCAGAGTATGTTTCTTGGATTGTTTGTTTATTTGGTTGATTGGGTGGGTAAGTGAGTGGGGGGTTGGGGATTTTGTTTTGGTCTTTTGGGGAGATAAGGTGTTGTTAATTAAGGATTTCAGGAAAAAAGTAACAGAATATAACTTCATCCTTTTTCACCAGGGTTTAAATAATGTATAGTCCAGTTTTTAATTATTTTAACCCAAATGTTCTCTGCTTGTCTTTTTCTATCAGACTCCAGATCTTTTGTTACTCAGAGAATGTTGGGTAAGTTGTTCTTTTCTGATGGCTGCTGTCCAGGCAACATTCACAAAAGGAACGACTAAATCTAAATCTACTCTAAACAGGAGGTAATGCATGCATGACAAAATGCTTGGGAAATTTAATCTCTGCTAAAAATGACATAGTATTTATTAACGGAAACAGTTTTAAACCCAACAGGCAAGTATAAAGCCAGATGAAGCATCAATGCCTTAGATCTCTCTGTTAGTATTTTCCTAAGCACAAGCTTGTTCTTCCTGGGGCTCAGCAAACATTTCCTTCTCTGAAAATTAAGGGACTAATGGGAGAGATAACCTAATAAGGCCAGCACTTAGGTGGACTTGAAAAGGTCCCCTGTCAGAACCATTTCCTTTGTGACTGAGAGCATTGAGTACAGGCAAACTGTTGTAATGCTAGATCTTATTACAAATGTGTTATGAAGAAGCCTGTCTGGTTTAGTGGAACTAGAGCGATATGATCTTTCTGATAATTTCATGCTTGTCACTTGAATATATGTTTATCAACAATCTGATAAGCTCTGCCACAATTTATTTAAAAAATTGTTAGATTGCAATTTATGTAAATAGCAAAAATTTACTTAAAAATGTAAGTTAGTGAACAATTGCTTTCTACCATAACAATGTATACAGGTGAGCTAAATCCAATGATCTTTTATTAAACTTGAGCAAACTATGTTGATAGTATATTTACATCCTCTCTTCTTTCATTAAATATTGAACATACAATCCCCACTTTAATCATAATTGCTTTACTCTTTTAAAGAAAAAATATGCTATAGTCTCTTTTAAAATTGAAGAAAAGAAAATCAAATTTATGAAGTGATTATAAAATGAAGCAAAAGGGATAGTTCATGGGATAACTAGTATTGAACTTAACGCACAGTCATGTGCTATGGGGTTTTAGTGAACAGTCAGGGTGAGCAATCATCACTTTCTAGTGACAAAAGCAAAAGACATATTAGTGCTTTGGGGTTTTGGGGGGGAAAGAGGAAATCATTTGTTTTTTTTTTCTCACTCAATTATCCTGCTGGGACATATGCCAGCATGTGCTGAGTGTTTTTAGGTATTGAAATCTTCTAGAGAAAATACACAAGTAGGTGTCAGTGTATTAAAGCCCAAAAATTATTTAAGGGCAGTACATTTCGAATTTTATTTTTACTCTAGTGTGTTGGCACACAATTACAATGAATTGATGAATTGCTATAATGATGCTATAAACAAAATAAGAAAGATCTAGGAGAAGAGCAATTTAGGCAAGCTGAAAGACTCACAGAAGTTAGTGGCCACTTACCATTTAGGTCACTCACGAATATTGGTAAGTTTCTTAGAAGAACTTACTGCCATTCCAAACCGCACAGATAAGTAAACAAGTGTTTGTGCATTATAAGTTCAGGTTTGTAGTTATATGGATTTCCTGCTGAACTGGCTCTGGTCACATGCACCTGTAATCTCAACTCTTAGGAAACAGAGGCAGGAGGATTCCAATTAGTTCAGAACCAGCTCAGCCTACACGGTGTGTTTCAGGCCATCCAGGACTTCAAATAAGACCCTGTGTTTTTGGATTTTTGGTTTTTTGGGTTTTTTGTTTTTTGTTTTTTGTTTTTTGTTTTTTGCAATAACTGAAGCTGAGTGAGTGAGCACAGAGGCTGATGATAAAGGTCCTAGGATGTCACACAGAAAGCAAACATTGGGAATCAAACTATCAAAGAAATGGTAGACTTGTAAATTAGAAAGATAAAAATGTTGAGGAAAGATAGCAAGCAATCTAAAAGGGAGGAGAAATGAATAAAATAGCAAAGGTAAGAGGAAACATAGGGAGCCTGGCCAGTGGCAGAATGAGTCAAGGAAAATAAGAATAGACCTAGAATATATAGATGCTTGTCACACATTGCTTGATTGAGACATCTCAGCGTGTTAGTCTTTCTCAAATAGGTTCTGATTCTAGGTTGTATTTTCCCCTGGGAAGCAGACTCTCTTTGTAATATCTCTGTGTGGTTTCATTTTGTAGATTTACAGGAAGGAGATCTTGTTGCTGTTGCCTTGAGATGAAATGGCATGCAGTAAGGCTGGCCTTGAACTCACTCTGTCATGAATGTTGGCATTGAACTCCTGGTCCTCCCACCTCTACCACGCAAGTGCTGGGGTTGCAGATACTAAGCACCACTGTGCCTAGTGCGTGCCTGTCATTCTTAGTCTTCCCTGTGTCTTCTCCTTCTGCTTACCTCTCCAAGGCCATCTGTCGGAGACAGCGTGGGAAAGAGATGGCATTTGAGACCTTGAGTGACTAAGTGTGCAGGTCTACTAATTATTCTCTTTCTCTTGGCTATTAACTCTCGGGGCACAATGCTGTTTTATCCCTTCTTGTAGATTATATTTTGGGAAATTCCTTGTCTGGAAGTTGTAACAAAACAGTCCCTTCCAGTCTTTTGACAGGAAAAGTTGTATTCTGCCATCTCCTCTTTCCCTATAAGCTCCCTTCTCTTCGTGTTTTCCCAGAAGTACTTTTATCCCCACAGTCTTTCCCAAGGGCCTCTTTAACCCTTTAATACCAAGGTGATGGAACCCAAAATATGAATTAAGCCTCAGTCTCTAGTATTACTAAGGAAAATCTAAATATACAAACCTTAGCATTGTAGAAAACCTGCCTACCTCTGATTTATTTTAATTTTTATTTTTTTATTCTTTAGTCTTTTTTTTACAGTCCAGTCTTGATCTCCCTCCTGGTCCCTCTGACTGTTCTTCATTCCATACCTCCTACAACCCCCCTTGTCTCCAAGAGGATGTCCCCCCAAACACTACCCCACCAGAAATCCTACTCCCTGGGGCCTCAAATTTTTCCAGGGTTCTGTGCATCTTCTCTCACTGAGTCCAGACCAGGCAGTCTTCTGCTGTATATGTGTCAGGGTCTCATATCAGCTGGTGTATGCTGCCTAGTTGGTGGCTTAGTGTCTGAGAGATTTCCTGGTTTTCCTATGGGGTCACCCTCCTCCTTAGCTTCTTCCAACTTTTCCCTAATTCGACCACAGGGGTCTCCAACTTCCTCTGTTAGTTGGGTGTAAGTATCTGCATCTGACTCTTTCAGCTCCTTGTTGGGCCTCTGAGGAGGAGGGGCAGCCATGCTAGCCTCCTGTCTGTAAGCACACCATAGCATCAGTAATAGTGTCAGGCCCTGTAGCCTCCCCTTGAGATGGATCCCAATTTGAGCTTATCACTGGACCTCCTTTCCTTCAGGCTCTTCGCCATATTTGTCCCTGCAGTTCTTTTAGGTATGGGGGTGGGGTATAATAGGAGGAACAGGACTGAAGTTCTGAGGGCCAGCAGAAAGAATGGACACAAGCAACCTCAGGAGGTAGGAGGTGGGGAGACCCTCTAGAATGTACCAGAGACCTGGGAGATCAGAGACTCTCAGGGCTCAAAGAAAGGGGCCTTTGATGAAATGCCCTAGAGAGGGAACTTCTTGAGCCCACCTACAGCAGAAAGATAGGGCATCAAGTGGAGGGATGAGGCTGTCATCACACAGTCAAAAACTCTGACCCAGAATTGTTCCTGTCTGAAACAACTGCCTCTGTTTGTATCCGCTCTCCCCATTCTAGATCCTTACGTCACACTCTAACAGCTTTTAATCTAATGATTCACCAGCACTTAGGGTAATCTCCATCACAAGTTGTAACTTAAGTGGAATATACATGGAAAGAGCCCTCTTAGGAGAGAGGCATAAAGATTGAATTTAATGAGTTATAAGAATTAAATGGATGGCAGCTTCGCTCCTCCCCAAACTCTGAGTTTTTTTTTTTTAATCCTCTCTTCTCAATTCGTATGTTGAGATCTTAGCCATGATGTGATAGAAATGCGGTGGAGATTGGGTCTGATGGACGTGCCTTCATAGATGGGTTAGTGCCTTGTAAAATGGACTACGACATCACCTCATGCTCTTTCGCCTCGCAGGAGTGTTAGAAAGCTCTGTCATTTATAAACCAGCTGGTCTATAGCACTTTGCCAAGGTAACCTGAGCTATAATAAATACCCTTCATAAGCTCTAAAACATGACACTGGGCCTTTATCCAAGCTTTGTCTTTGCTATTGGTGAAGATCATCAAGTGATATATCATGAACTTAGAAAACCAAAGCTCCCAGCTTAAGAAACTGTGTGTTTCCATAGCAATGTCTTGCTCTCCTGATGACTTCCAGGCACTGGAGAGGCCTGAAATTGCTGTGTCATGTCACCTTATGGCTTTTAGAAAAACAGTGATAAGGTGAAGAATCATATAAAAACACCTCAAATTTTGACCTGAGACACTAAGTAAGGGGTAGCAACATCTGCCACGGTAAACTATTCCCCAAAACAGGGATGTTAGAGGTAGCAGAGCCTTCCATTTTAAATGTATATTTCAAGGTATTCTTGAGTTAAGCAGGTAGAAATATTCAGTGCTAGTGTAGTCCAGGTATTTATTTCTATGGAGAGAGAAAAGTGGGCTACAGATCTAAATTTTAGGATCACTGGGTTTCAAATGAAGCAATGTATATTGGTTTTTAAAATGCAGGTTGTTCTTAAGCTACAAAAAAAAAAGAAAAAAGAAAAAAAGAAAAGAAAAGAAAAACTTTCCCCAAATTTGACATGTTTTCATAGCATTATAATTGCTATACTACCAAAGGATAGATATAGCCAGATCTTTAACTGCATCATTATATCAACATATTAAAGGAAAAAGAAAAGGAGAAGGAGGAAGGAAGAGAAAGAGAAGGAGCAGTAGGAGGAGGGGGGAGAAAAGAAGAGGCAGAAGTAAGAGGAGGAGAAAGAAGAAGGGTTCGCATTATTATTGAAGTTTGAATGTACTCATTTTCCATAAGAAAAAGGCAAGCATGGTACTCGGTTTACAAACTGTTTATTACTTCGTTAGCGCTACCTTAACAAAATACCTCACACTGGGTAGCTTAAACCGCATAGGCTTAGGTTGGCCATTTGGCTAGTAGGCAGGTTTGGTTTCTTCTCAGGACTTGTTCTTTGCCAGGCAGGTGGCTGCCTTCTCTGTCTTCACGCAGTCTTTCCTCTCTGTGTATAACTTCTTGTGTCCTTTCACTGTGTGTCCCAGCCCCTAAATGTAAAGATAACAGTCAGGTTGAATTAGGACCCAACTAGTGGCTTCCTTTTAATTTGATAACCTTAAAAAAATCTTATTTCCCAAAGAGGCTATGATCTTAGGCACTGAAGATTTGGATTTCAACTATGTCATTGTAAGGGGCCCAAGATGCCTCGTGAGAACATATTACTCTATGGCAATTTCAAGTACATTAAAGATGGAACATGTACCTCTAAGTCCTTGTCACCAGAAAAAAAAAAAAAAAAAGCAGTCAACAGTTACCAATTCCAGGCAACATAGAGAGTTGATCCTGTACTTCTCTGACAAACTGTTCCAGTTTCTTATCTTGCTCAAAGTACAAGCAAAAAAAATGTATTATCTCTTACAGCTTCTTCTCAATGCCTTCATCTCTTTAAATTTACCTTCCACTCTTGGCGATCTCTATTCCAGCACCCTAGACCACTCCATTGGGCCTCACTTCTTTAGCATCTATGGACCTGTTGCTTTCAGCTATCAATGGTTTTCTTTCTACTTCCTTTCTTTCTCCAATTGATCTTCTTTTGTATATAACTTTCTCATGCACACCTGCCTGGGAGCTCTGTAGCTTCCAATCCTCCAACCTGTTTTTGCCTTTTCTTCCCCTGTGGTGTTTGTTGCTACAATATTTTGTTTTCATTTACCATGATGTCTCTTCTACAAGTCCACCTAGTAGATTTTGTCAGCTGCATTGATTGATGGGTCCTTCTCAGAATACTGCCTGCAAAGTTGCAGATGCCCAATGAACATTCTGGCCAAAATGAATAAAAGAACAATGAGCTTAGACTTGGATTAATTTCCTTTCAACTTCTCTTGTTCCGATGAAAGGCAGTGCTGAGAGGCCAAAGTGGTCAAAGGGAAAGGTCTTGGGGAGAGAAACAATTAGGCTACACTGCCTGTTAATGATTGATCTTGGAAAGTCTCCCAACTAAGCCTTAGGCTAACTCAGTGAAACTGAAAGTAACTGCCATCTTTAAAGGATGATGGATTGAAGTGGGTTAAATAGTTATCAGAGTGCTCAGTACATTGTCATTCTAAACCCAAGCCTGAACTCTCAGAGCTGAAACCTGAATTGATTAACTAGCTCAACTCTAGGAAGGTTGTGAGTGGGAGCGATGGAGGAAATCACACTGATAACCTAACGCCTGGACATAAAGAGCCTATCCTTACAATATCAGGATCAAATCATGTGTTTCTTGTTTCACAGCATAGAGATTATCACCACCAAAGCCAGTAAAGCTAGTCTAATTTTCAAAACTTAATTTGACTTTGAAATGAAAAAGCAAATAAAAAAAAATCAAGAAGGTTTTTTTCTCTACCGTTGATGTCTATGCTTTTTATTTTGTATATATTCTTTTATTGCTTCACTGTCCTTGTTTTCTTTACAGTTTCAAAAATTGTTAAAGAATGGTATAAGTCGAAAGAGATCATTAAATCATTGCTATTGATAACTCAGGTTCTACAAGTAATGGGGGCAAAACCCAAATTGGGACTTACCCAAAGATCCATGTAACTATTTAAAGACCAGAAAAATGCCTGATGTGTAAAAGGAAAGAAATCCACACAGTGAAAAAAACATAAAAGGCAGAGTTGGGGTAAGATGGCCATAAGATCGTGTCTGAAAGCCCAGCTCCTTCCACCAACACTGAGTCCTCCTTTTACTGATGATGGATTCCATTCTGGTGAGACTGAACTTTGGTCTCCCACTGAGAAGGTGCCATCTTGGTTAATGGTCCCCCCAGTAACAGTAAATATGGAGCAGTAAGTGGTGTTCTATGAAGATTATATTGACCTGTATTCATGAGGTCGTATCTGAATTTATTACCCAACAAACCATCGCAGACGATTCTGAGGGACGAAAATCACACAGGATCCTCCATTTCCGGGCAATGCCTACTGAATGGCCATTCTTCTAAAGATTTTATATTTCCAGAGAGACTTCCTCCTCTAGCTTCTTCCTGGATGAGGAAGTACTTATAATCTCACCTCTTAAATTACACTTTAAGGCCTCACAAACCACCGTCAGGGAAGGGACAAAGTCAGCACCAATTTCATACGCTATCTATAAGGGAATTAATTGCAACGTGACTTACTTTTCTTTTTAGAAAGAAGTTGTAAAAGAGCCCTATAAATTGTGAAGGAGGCGGGATAACTTTTTTCTCAAAAGGAGGAAGAAGGGCAATAAAATGTTAAAATGGCATGGATTAAACCTGACTGGACTCTCCTATAAAATTAATCCAAGCAAAGGGGTAATAAACATCACTGTAAAGAAAAATTGCCCCCCCTCCCTTTCTCTTTCTCTCTAAAATACCTTTAAGTTCAAGAGAATTAAATATATCAAGAGTGTGTTTAAGGTTGAATTTAGTACTCTTCAAAATATTTCTTTTTTTAAACTATTGACATGTATTCATTATATATAGTGATAAGTTTCTTAAAGATACATATCCAAGTATATCATGTACTTTTAGCACATTAGTACTCTCCCACCTTGTCACTAAGCCCTCTTTCCCTAGTCTTATTTCCACATTTATTTCATATGTGCGTATGTGGATATATATATTATATATACACACACATATATATGTATATATAATATACGTGTGTGTGTGTGTGTGTGTGTGTGTGTGTGTGTGTGTGCTTTTCTAGGATTCACATTTAAGAGAAAGTGGTATTTGTCTTCCTGAGTCTGACTGACTTAATGTGATAAGTTCCACTTGTACCCCTTGTCCTGGGACTGACAATATCTTTCCTTTTAGGGTTAGATAAAAGATACACTGTGCATGCTCATCACATTTTCTTTATCTATTCATCTGTGGACAGATACCTAGACTTGTCCTCTAAGGTGCCGATTATGAGTAGTGGTACAATCAATATAGTTATGTGGCAGTCTTTGTCATACAGAGACTTAGATTCCTTTGAGCATACTCGCAGAAAGTGCAGTTGGGTTTGAGGGAGTTCCATTGGAAGATTTTTCTGAGAAAGCTCTATACTGATTTCCATCATGTTTAAGTGAATTTATATTCCCATCAGCTGTCTATAAGGATTCCTGTCTCTCCACATCCTTCTTAACATTTCTTGTCATTTTGCTTCTTTAGTGACAGCCATTCTGGCTGAGGTAAAATGAAAATGCAACGTTCCTTTCCTTAACATGAAATGGTTCTCCTTATTTCTTCTGGGTTTTGTTTGAAGTCTTCTCTATCAGAAATCAGAATACTATGTCAACTTGCTTGCAGCTTCCAGTCACTTGGTAAATTATTCTCTGTCCTTTGATTCTCTGTGAGTGTTTTCCAAAGAGAGATATTAGAGCTAATTTTCTAATTCAGTTAGGCCGTCTGTGTCTCTCTATTGGTGAGGTGAAGCCATTTGTCATCATTATTATAATTATTATTATTATTAAGAGATGAGCCTAACTCCTGTGGTTTTACTTATACCTTCTCTGGGTGGACAGAACACTGTTCATCCTTCACATTTCCCCTATTAATAGTAGGCATTTGCTGGTTGACTCTGTTGGATATAACAGAGTCCTTTCTGGTTCCCCTTCATTCAACTATTCCTCTTAAGATTTTATTCTTTCCTGGTTCCTTTTTATTAAAACTCTCTTTGTCAAGAACATTACATAGTCAGAAGATCCTTTGTCAATTTCAAAATAGTCACTAGCTTATCAATCTTGTTTAACAATCATTTACTTCCATGGCTTGAAATATATCATGTGTCTTCTAGCATTGACAGTGAGAGAAATGATGAAGTCCTGATGTATTTTCCTTTGTGGGAAAGTTGATGTTTTCCCTTTCAGCTTTTAATATTATTTGCTTGTTTCATGCATCTGACATGTTGACTATAATGCAGCCTGCAGAGGTTTTTATCCATCATATCTACTTGAGGTTCTAAATGCCTCTTGCATTTGGATGTCCATTTCCTTAACAAGATTTGGAGGGTTTTTTTTTTATGCTGTTATTTCATTGGCTGGGTTTCCTTTAGCTCTTAATTCAGCTTTTTCTATTTCATGGATTGTCAGATTTGGGTTCCTGATCATATCTCAAATTTCTGGAATGTTGTGGTCATACTTACTTATTTCTTTTCTTTTTTTGAGAGTGAGAAAGTCTCACTATGTCACTTCAGTTGTTCTAGAACTCACTATATAGACTAGGCTGGCCTCAAACTCAGAGAGCTGCCATCGTCTGCCTTTTGAGTGCTAGCATTGATATTTTTCCCTTCTTAATGTGTTATTGAAGCTTTTCTTCGACTTTCTCTTTCAACCTTCGGTTTTTTGGGTGGATGGTTGTTTGTTTGGTTGGTTGGTTTTGGTTATTGTTTTTTGTTATTGTTGGTTAGTTAGTTGGTTGGTTGGTTGGTTGGTTTTGATTATTGTTTTGGGGTTTTTTTTTGTTGTTGGTTAGTTGATTGGTTGGTTAGTTGGTTGGTTGGTTGGTTGGTTGGTTGGTTGGTTTGGTTATTGTTTTTGTTTGTTTTTTATTGTTGTTGGTTAGTTGGTTAGTTGGTTGCTTGGTTGGTTGGCTGGTTGGTTGGCTGGCTGGCTGGCTGGCTGGTTGGTTGGTTGGTTGGTTGGCTGGCTGGCTG
>NW_022196904.1:161638661-161707407 GCF_008632895.1 Mastomys coucha | reverse complement strand
GGTTGGTTGGTTTTGGTTATTGTTTTTTGTTTGTTTTTTGTAGTTGTTGGTTGGTTGGTTGGTTGGTTAGTTGGTTGACTGGTTGGTTGGTTTTGGTTATTGTTTTTTGTTTGTTTTTTGTTGTTGTTGGTTAGTTGGTTGGTTGGTTGGTTGTTTAGTTGGTTGGTTGGCTGGCTGGCTGGTTGGTTTGGTTTGGTTTTAGGCTCAGTTGAGTCTACTGGTAATGCTTCCCAGTATGGTTCACATTTGATTCATTGAAGTTTTTATTTCCAATGTCTCTGACTTTTTTTTTCAAAACCTCAATTTCCTTGTTGAATTTTTCTTTCTTCTGTGTTGCTGACATCAATGTTTTGTTTTGTTTTACCAATTTTCTCATATACTTTGCTAACTTTTTCTTCCCATCTTTCCTCTCCAGGTTGGATTGACTCAATCCACTTCTCTTTTAAACCTTCTTTCAGTTGTTTGATCATCTTTACTAATCAATTTTTGAAATCTTTATCTGGCATTTACAATAATATCATATATTAAGGGATAACGTTTAAGTAGCTTCTTTCCTGTTACTCAAAAATTAGAAAGCATCAGTTATATAAATACACAGAAACATACATAGGACAGGAATTCATAGGTTCTTGCCTTTCTTATGGTTTAGACTGATGCTTAGTCTGCATTGGAAAGGTGCTTCCTGTCTACCAGAGCTGTCCATATTGGTAGCTTTCCATCTTTGATTATTATTGCCCTCTGATGGCCATACTTAGCTATGCAGTCTTTGGGGCTGAAACATTGTCTGAGACTATTCTAAGGTGGCTAACTTTCTAAGTGGAGAATATCTTTTATATATCCTAGAAGTGTGAGAGATACCCACTACACTATTATCCACATAGGTTAGGAATCTGTCTTCATAGTCTCAAGCCCTCTTGGGCTTTAATCATCCTAAGGGAGAGAAGTTTCTATTGGTATCAAATGTGCCCTAGAATTTAACATTTGGCAGCCTCTGTGTCAGTGAATGACAAGACACTCCAGAAGTTGACCCATCTGTTTGCATGATGATCAAAGCTATCAAACCCCAAGGTTGTTTTCAGTTGGTGTCACTGGGGACAGGCCTGCCCCTGTGCTCTTTTTAATCTGAGTTTAACCTCTTGGTGTTTGTCAATATTTTGTCCTCTTGACCTACCTGGTCTTTCCTCATTCTCAGGCTGCCATGAGCCAAACCAATGGTCCCTAATCTGTGGTTGATTCTTATTGTCAGCAATCCCAAGTAGTAGATCAGTTTCTAACAGTGCATTCTGTTTCAGTATAACCCCTGGCTATGCACTCCTATTTATATAGAGTGACAAACTGTCATGCAGTGGTGGTACATGTCTTTAATTTCAGCACTCAGAAGGCAGAGGCTTGAGTTCAAGGCAATCCATATCAACAGAGTGAGGTCCAGGACAGCCAGAGCTATACAAAGAAACCCTGATACAAACAAATAAAAACTCCTAACTTATACCTTCAGAACCTTATGAGATATCTGTATATCTAAATTTGATTTTTAATCAACTGTGAATAAAGAAAAAGGTTGGAAGTGTTACAGAAATGCTGATCTTTTAAAGACCTGCTCATGGATTTAAAAGCTTTTAGAAATTATTGGTTATAAACCAACCTCCTAAGTAGTCTGATGCTTTTCATCTTAAATGTGTATACAATTAAAATGTGAATAGTGAACATATTGTGATAACCTGCCAGCAGACCTCAGTAAGTTCAACTGAAAGCAGGGTTTTTAACTGAAAATTAATCTTCCTCTTGATTTTTTTTTTAATTTTAGGACAGTGTTACCAACTCACACATGTGGTTATGAAGTAAAGGCAGGTAGTCTCCAGCTGACCTACTAGACCTTCTCTCCTGAAGTGCTAATATCTCAGAGTCCAGGCCACAACCCTGTGATTATGGTAGAAGGGTAATGACTTGCAAAGGCTTGAGGTTTCCTGAGTTTACTTTTGGAGCTTGTTTGGCACTGGCTAGTTTGTGGTATTTTCAGTTATTCCCTATGCCTTACATTTTTATACTTTGGTTTATGCAAGTCATAAAATTTATCATAAATGTGTTAAATGGTTTGGTGGTGGTGGTAGTAGTAGTAGTAGTAGTAGTAGTAGTAGTAGTAGTGGTAGTAGTGGTAGTAGTAGTAGTGGTGGTGGTGGTTATTGTTGTTGTTGTTGCTATTTTAAGACTCCCTCATTGTTTTCCTACTTTCCAATATTTTCTAGAATTATTTTCCCTCCTGGATCACAGTCTCTGACATTCTTCTTTCTTCTAATCTCTCTCTGAAATACTGACACAAGCCAGTTGTAGTAGCATATGTCTATAATCCCTGCACTAGAGAGGCTGAGGTAAGAGGCTTATGAGTTGGAGGCTGGCCTATGCTACATATCAAGACTCTTGCCTCAAGAACAAAGAGACAATAATCACCCAAATACAATCAAACAGGTAGAGGTCTTTAAAGAGGAAACTAATAAATCCCTTAAAGAAATACAGGAAATACATTTAAACAAGTGAAGGAAATGAATAAATATGTTTAAGACCTGAAAGTGGAAATAGAAGCAATAAAGAAAATACAACCTGAGGGAATCCTGGAAATAGAAAACCTAGGAAAGCAAACAGGAACAACAGACACAAACATCACCAACAGAGTACAAGAGATGGAAGAGAGAACATCAGGAGTAGAAGATATGATAGAAGAAATTGATACATCAGCCAAATAAAATGTTAAATCTAAAAAATTCATTACACAAAACATTCAGAAAATCTGGGATACTGTAAAAAGACCTAACTTATAAATAATAGGAATGGAAGAAGGTGAAGAGCATCCCAGCTCCAAGGCCCAGAAAATATGTTCAATAAAATCATAGATGACAATTTCCCCAACCTAAAGAAAGAGATGCCTATAAACATACAAGAAACTTACAGAACATGAGTTAGATTGGACCAGAAAAGAAACTTCTCCCACAACATAGTAATCGAAACACAAAATCTACAAAACAAAGTAAGGACATTAAAAGCTGCAAGGGGAAAAGGCCAAGTAATATATAAAGTCAGACCTATCAGAATTATACCTGAATTCACAACAGAGACTCTAAAACCTAGAAGGGCCTAGAAAAATGTCTTACAGCCTCTAAGAAAGCACAGATGCCTTTCTCTAGCTCCTTCATTGGGGACCCTGTACTCATTCCAATGGATGGCTGTGAGCCTCTACTTCTGTATTAGTTGGGTACTGTTAGAGCCTCTCAGGAGACAGCTATATCAGGAGTTGAAGGGTTTGTAGCCCCTTAGGACGAACAACAATATGAACTAACTAGTACACTCAGAGCTCCCAGGGACTAAAGCACCAACCAAAGAGTACACATGGTGGGACTAATGGCTTCAGCAGCATATGTATAATAGAGGATGGCCTAGTTGGTCATCAGTGGGAGGAGAGGCCCTTGGCCCTGTGAAAGTTCTATGCCCCAGTGTAGGGGAATGCCAGGGCCAGTAAGCAGGAGAGGGTGGGGTGGCAAGCAGTGGGAGGGAGGAAGAAACCGGGGTTTGTTTTTGTTTGTTTTTTTTGTTTGTTTGTTTTGTTTTCAGAGGGGAAACTGGGAAAGGAGATATCCTATGACATGTAAATAAAGAAAATATCTAATAAAAAAGAAAAAAAATTAACTTCAAAACTGATAAAAAAAAATAGAAACAACAGATGCTAACCTAGGCTGCTATAACCAGCAAAACTCAGTCACCCCAGATGGAGAAAACAAGTCATTACAAGACAAAAACCAAATTTAAACAATATCTATCTGCAAATCCATACCTACAGAAAATACTGGAAGGAAAACTCCAACCCAAGGAGAGTGAATACACATAAGAAAAACACAGGAAATAAGTAATTCCTCACCAGTGAAAATAAAATAAGGGAAGCAAACACACAACACACACATACACACACACACACACACACACACACACACACGTACAGACACACACATACCTACATACATAAACATACACACTCACCACTAACATCACCAATACCACCTCTGACTCTTACAATCTTTCTTCCTCCTGATTCCTGAGCCTTGAGGAGAGTAGTATATTAAAGACATCCCACTTAGGACTGAGCATTCGAAGGTCTCTCACTTTCTTCATGTTGCCCAGTTGTGGGTCTCTGTATTAATTTCCATCTGCTATAAGAACAATCCTCTCTGCTGAGAGTTGAGTGATGCACTAATCTGTGGGCATAGCAATATGTCATTAGACATTATTTTGTTGTTATAGTAACTTGGCAGAATAATAGTATTAGGTTTTCCCCTGAGACTGTCACCCAGTCTCAGGTTCTTTCCCTCATTAACAATATCAGATTGTCTTAGTTAGGGTTTACTGCTGTGAATACACACCATGACCAAGGCAACTCTTATAAGGATGACATTTAATTAGGGCTAACTTACAGGTTCAGAGGTTCAGTCCATTATCATCAAGGCAGGAACATTGAGGCATCCAGGCAGGCATGGTGCAGCAGGAGATGAGTTCTACATCTTCATCTGAAGGCTTCTAGCAGAATACTGGTTTTTCAGGCAACTAGGATAAGGGTCTTAAAGCCCATACCCACAGTGACACACCTACTCCAACAAGGCCACACCTTCTAATAGTGCCACTCCCTACACCAAGCATATACAAATTGTGGCACAGACATAAGTTAAATCTGATGGGGTCGGCCTTAAGTCCCATCAAAAAGTGGTTATCTACTCCACTAACATTCATGACACTATTGTGTGGACAGGAATATCTTGAAGTGTGGTTAATATTATAGTTCACAGAGTTTGTAAGCTGAGTGAGGCTAATGATTACATCTGTCCTCTGTGGAGCATGTTCTAATAGAATAAACATGAGTGAGTAAGGGTGAAGTTCCATTTGAGTAACAGTTATACTTCACTGGGTTCTGTGCCATAAAGATGTGGTGTCATCAGTAACAGAGTCTTACTGTCAAATTGTAGAAAGTAACCAAGAGCACTGGCAGTAGCCTGTATCGTTTGAGGGATCTATGGAAACCCAAAGGCCAATGACTCTAGAGAGGTAGCGCATTCCTGTTCTAGAGGTTTTATTTGGTTGCACATGAAGTCTAGTTGGAGTGTTCACCTCCTCCACATACGTGGTAACTTCATGTAAGTTTTTTATATATTTAGGAAATTTTTGAAATAGTAGGATTTTATATGGCCTTTCAGAAGGCCTTTAGTGTTAGTTACTGCTCCACATATTAGCTCACCCTTCTCTGCCATCCCATTCCCGACCATTTTTAATTCTCCTATTCTAATTTACCCTTTATCTCTTAATAATAATATATATTATACCTCCTCCTTGGAAGATTCCTTCCTCCTTCCTGGTTGCTTACCAGCTTAGCTACTTTGTCTTCTATTGGATTCAGGGTATTGAGTCTTATGTTGAAACCCCTGATCCATTCGGGGTTGATATTTACGCACTGTGGTGAATTCATTTTCCTTTTCCTACATGCAGCCATCCAGTCTGACCAGGAACATTTATTGAAGAATTTGGTTTTTTCTCCAGTGTTCGTTTCTGGATTCTTTGCCAAAAATAGGTGTTTGTGGGCATATCAAGTTATATCCAGGTCTACAATTTTTTTCAGTTGCTATAAAGAATTGTGTTGAAATTTTAATTGGGAATGCATGCAATCTGTAGTTTGTTTTTGGTAGGATGGTCATTCTCACAATATTAATCCTACCACCCCATGCACATGGGAGGTCTTTCCATTTTCTGGATCTTCTTCAATTTCTTTCTTCAGTATCTTTAAGATCTTATTATACAAATATTTTTGCTTAGTTGGTTCCAGTTACTCTAAGATATTTTGAGGGTATTACTAGTAGTACATAGGAAGGCTAGTGATTTCTCATTTTTAAATTTTGTATTCTGCTACTTTGTTAAAGGTGTTTATCAGCAGGGAAATTGCCCAGTGGAATCATGTATGTCTTTTACATATAATATCATACCTGCTATAAATTATCTCCTTCAGTTGTCTTATTGCATACTATTTTCAATAAGTATGGAAAAAATAAATATCCTTGTTCTGTTCCTGATTTTAGTGGAAATGCTTTGATTTTCCTTTTTTGTTGATTTTGGCTCTGGGTTTATTGTATATTGCCTTTGTTAGATTGAGGTATGTTCCATGTATTCCTAGTCCCTTCAGGAGAAAGTTTTATTATGAAGAAATGTTGAATTTTGTCAAAGACTTCTGAATCTAAAGAGATACTCATGTTCTTTCCATCTCTTTGTTTGGTAGATCACATCTATTTATTTATGTTGAAACATCCCTGTATTTATGGCATGAAGCCAACTTATTCATTGTGGATAATCTTTTTGATATATGCTTGAATTCAGTTTATAGATATCTTATTGAGGTTTTTTTTTAATCTATGTTCATAAGGGCTATTAGTCTATTCTTTACTTTTTGTTTGAGTCTTTGTTTTTAGTATGAAGGAAATAGCAGCTTTACAAAAAGAATTGAAAGTCTTCTTTTAGTTTCTATTTTGCAGAATAATTTGAAGAGTATTGATTTTAATTATTTTTGAAAGTCAATAGAATTCTGTGCTGAATCTGTCTGGCCCTGGGGACTTTGGTGGGTAAGGGGAGGGCATTAGTTATTACCTACATTTCACTGGGGGTTGAGTCTGATTGAATTGTTTACTTCTTTTTATTTACATTTTGTGGGTTGTATATATAAAAAGTCATCCATTTCCTAGTCCAATGGTTGACTTTGAGGATCTGCATTTGTATTGGTCAAGCTCTGGCAGAGCCTCTCGGGAACCAGCTCTACCAGGATCCTGTCAGCAACTGCTTCTTGGCATCAGCAATGGTGTCCGGGTTTGGTGTCAGCAGATGGGATGGATCCCTACGTGGGACAGTCTCTGGATGACCTTTCTTTCAGTTTCTGCTCCATTCTTTGTCCCTGCATTCCTTTTTGACAGAAGGAATTCTGGATTAATATTTTTGAGGTGGGTGGGTGGCCTCATCCCTCAACTGGGGACCGTGCCTATCCACTGGATATGGCCTCTATCAGGTTCTATCTCCCCTTTGTTGGGTATTCTAGCTAATGCCCTCCCTGTTGTAGGTCCTGGGAACCTCTTGCATCCCTGGCATCTAGGACTTTCTAGTGGCTACCCCCAGTAGCCCTCCCCCATTGCTACATACCTACTTTCAAATTCCTAGCCCTCTGTACTTCTCCCCCATCTTCTCCCGTATCTGAACTAGCCCCTCTTTTTCCCTCCCCTTCCTTTCTCCCTCCCAGGTCCCTCTCTTCCTCTACTTTCCAGAGATTATTCTCTTCCCCCAATAATATCAACCAACCAGAAATCTCAAAGCTCCCAGGAACTACACCACCAACCAACGAGTACACTGGGAGTACCCATAGCTCCAGCTGGATATGTAGCAGAGGATGGCCTTCTCTGGCATCACTGGGAAGAGAGATCCTTTGTCCTGTGGAGGCTTGATTACCCAGAATAGGGGAACACTAAGCCACTGAGGCAGGAGTGGGTGGGTGGGTGGGTGGGTGGGAGAGCACCCACATAGAGGCAGGGGGAGGGAGGAGGATGCAGGGGACTTGTGGAGGGGAAACTGGGAAGGGGGATAATATTTCAAATGTAAATAAATAAAATAAACAATACATAATGGAAAAAATTACCAGTCAAGTCTGAAAGATATTATAAAATATAGATTAGACACTATGTTTTCTTTCCCCAGAAAATCTTTACATTTCCATCCAATGTATATAATGTATATAAGAAAAGAAGGAGCGGTGCCCCACAAATATTTCAGCCTTTAATAAAGGGAAGCAGAGCACAAGCCAGGAGTTGTATAACTGAAGCAAGTTCTTTAGCTGAGTTTAACATTTGGCAACCTCTAATTTACATGTGCTTTCTTTTAGATTCTTTGTTAAAGTCTGTCCAGTTTTGTCTGATGATAGAACATCATCCTTAGAGGTCAGGAGGTTCTTTTGGAATTTGGAAGGTGTTGCCAATCTGTTCTGATATGTTTGAGATGCATTTTCAACTTCACAGTTTTCTTTCATTTATTCACTCTACATCCTGATTGCTGCCTCCCTGTCCTCCCACTCCCCCCCCACACACACAGTTGCTCCTCCTGTCCCTTCTCCCCTTCTCCTCTGAGAGGGTGGATCCCTAACTTCTTAGTAAGTCTTCCCAGTTTGTGTTTTAATACTCCTTCTCTTCTAATTGATTTCATGAGTCTTCCTAGTTAGCTTGAGACTCTAACATGCTGCTAGTCCCTCTCAGAGTCCTTGAACTGCTCCTTGTACCCTTCACCCCTCTCTTCCATCTCTTGACCAAAAGATTGATCCATCCTGCTGGCCCTCCTTGTTCTCACTGGGACATTTTGTTTAAAAATTTAAGGTAGGGCCTCCAGATTCTGAGGGCCACTTGGATATGAAATTGACTTGTAAACAAAATTTAAAAGACCTGTGAACAGGTTAATAATTTCTATCGTTTTTTCTGATGAAAGAATAAAAAGAGGATGTAAACTTGCAAAAAGAATAGGACATTAGAAACAAAAAAGCCTTCAAAAGAGAACACAGGCCTAATTGTTGCAGATCTTGTATTTCAGCTCCTGGCAAGGTGATAACCCAGATGTTCCTGTGAATTCTAGACACCTCAGTTTCTTTTTCATTTTTCCTCCCACATCAGAGCATCAATTCATTGTAATTTTACGACCATTTTTCTATGATAGTCTATATCCTAACAGGCTAATCTTTGGAATTAGTTCAGACATAAATACTCAGATTGATTGCAATATGTTCTAGATCAAAGGGTTTTAGAAAGGAAAAACATTGATCTCCACTTTTTAGAGTTTCTGGTTCCTTATTCAAGAGTTTAATTTGAGTTAGTAAATATACAAAATTGGAGAAAGAATTTCTTGTGTACTGTACGAAAACATCACCTGTCAATAAAAAGCTGATGGCCTACTAGCTGAGGCAGGAAATAGGAGGTGGGAGTTAAAGTAGAGAGAGAGGAACTCTGGAATAGAATCAGGTGTGGGAAGAAATTCTCCTCTGAGGAGAGGTAACCAGCTATGTAGCAGAACTTAGACTACTTTAAATAAGATACCTGAGTTATAAGCTATCAGGAACAAGCCAAAGCTTATGGCCTGGCATTTATTCATAAGTAGTTAGTCTCAGAGTCATTGTTTCTGAAACTGGGGCAAGGGTGGAAAATCCTGCAGTTACACAAAACTTAACAAATGTCCAACATTTTTTCATTTTCTATAACCTAGGTCCATGACCCATCGCACCAGTCTCCCATCTTTGTCAATTGTTTCTCCAGATAAATTACTTTCCCCATGATGTTCTCATTCATGTCAGCTCTTGATTTCTTCATCTAAAGTCTAATCCAAAACTTGATTTCTCTAGTAATCATTCATCTCAAAAGGCATTTCTGGGTATTTCTGCCTTCGGGAAGTTCAGCCTTGGCCCACAGACAGCTTTATAATAGCACAGCACAGCTAGCTACACCAGTATGAGCTTTTATGTTAAAGGCACTGTCTGGAAGCTGAGCAAATGTAATTCTCCCAGGAGTCACCTGACCTAACCTTTTCTTTAAAACTAGATACCACAATCCACTGCCTATGGCGATGCTCTTGGCTATGATACTTTCACCAAAATCCTCACCCTTTATTGCTTTTATATATTTCATGGTGCCCAGAATAAGACTGTGTGTGTGCATGTGCGTGTGTGTGTGTGTGTGTGTGTGTGTATGTGATCAGGCATACGTACATGTGTAGGCATGTACATTAATAGATAAATAGTAACTGACAATACTGAAATGACACATTCACTTGGATATGAATACTTCTGATGATCTTTAACTATAAAAACGTCAAGTGATGATCACAAAGTAGACAGTGAAATTCTCTGTCTCACCACCTTTGTGTGATGCCTGAGACTTATGGGAAGAGCCAAACAAACTAACACTTGGATTTCCGGGTATGGCTACTTTTACCCTATATGGCAGACACAACCTTTATACTAGTCCTGAACTCTTCTTTTCATAGTTGGCAAGAAACAAGGGTCTTCAGGGTGAGGGACAAAAACAGAAATTATGAGAAGATAATTACATGTTCGACAACAGCAGAACAATCGCTCCAAGTCCTGCGCTGGTGAGTAGGATGGCATGAATCATGAGGTAAAAAAGTGGCTTCAGGGTTAAGCGGCTAACCACAGAAAAATGCATGGGATACAACATCTAGTCTGTGAGCGAGGCACAGAACCCACAAACACACAGAACACAGTATTTTTAAAACCACTTACCTGGGAAGGAGAGATAGTAAGTGCAAAAATGAGACCATGAAAATTTCTTACTCTACGACTATATTAAGAAATGCTGGCAAGGTGCTGTTCTAGGAATAAAAACTAAAAATGAAGAAGTGAAGCCACAGCCAGACGGATATTCAGTTTACTAGCCAACCCCAAGGTTATCTTCTCAGTCCATCTTAGTAGCTTTTCTTTTGTGTTTAACAGTATTAGAACAAATAGTATTTCTTGCTGTCGTTCATCTTTTCCTCCTCTCCTTCCAACTCACCCAGTTTGCCCACTGATGGCTGGAGAGAAGGGGTAGTTAACACTGAGGAAGGCTGTTCTATAAGATGTTCAGTGATGGTTGAAGAACTTTATGCAGTGTGATGCGTCAAGTTTTTCTTAAGTTTTATATACATTAGATTAAGTTTTAAAACTCTATTGGAAATTATTGGTACTTTTCTAGTTTTTATTCTTGCTATTTTAAGCTGTATATGATGGCAAGTGTCCACAGCATCCAGAGGCAATGGATCCTCCTGTTGCTGGATTTATATGGTATGATCCCTGTGATGTGAGCTCTGATACCTGAACTAGGGACCTCTGAAAAAGGAAGAAGTCCTCCTAGCCATCAAGCCATCACTGTAGCCTCCAAAGCCCTGATATTTTTATAAGCAATAGGACACAACTTACTGGAATTGTCAGCTCTGCAGTTGCTATATTAAAAGTCTCCCTCCTACTGGGCAGTAGTGGTGCACACCTTTAATCCCAACATTTGAGAAGCAGAGGCAGGCAGATTTCTGAGTTCAAGACCAGCCTGGTCTACAGAGTGAGTTCCAGGACAGCCAGGAATACACAGAGAAACCCTGTCTTGGAAAACCAAAAATAAATAAATAAATACATACATAAATAAATAAATATCTCCCTCCTTGACTTGATCTTTATAAACTCAGTGCCATTTAAGAGATAATTGGATTCTCATTTTTTTTATTATTGTTGATACAGTTAATTCATATTTTCTGCTTTTTTGGACTAGTCAAAGTTCACACCCATAATAGGCAGTTAAATGCCATTCACAAACACTATTCAAAAGAAAATTCCAAAGGCTTGGAAAACTATTAAAAGTAGTTATTTGGCTACATTTTGTGAAATTAATACATAAAGAAATATTGTATGCCACAAGAAATGGTCTGTGAATTAGCCAAGATGTGCAATAGTATAATTGAAAGCTATTAAGCTTATTGAAAGTCAACAATATTTATGTATTATATTTTATTCATGACAATTTTATTTAGCTTCTTTCTCTGTACATAATAAAATATTACAGAAAAAAAGATCAAATGTGTGATTATTTCTAAACCATACTCTATTTTTTTTGCATTGATTCCACTTGTGATTACTCATCTTAGTCATTTGAATTCCAAGAAAGTCTACATGAAGGAATTTACTATAAGAGAAAAATCACCAAATATCTGTTATTTCTAATGTATGTAAACACATTAAAATACATGTGCAAACACATTGTGTGAAACACATATTACATTTTAAGTTTATAAATTTAAGTTTATAAAATGTAAATATGAGAGTTATTTACAATTTTATATTGGTCAATTTTGAAATCATCAATGGGAAGAATTTGAAACTGACAAGACCAGACATTGCTCTTGATCATAGCCACAGTGCTGATAAGTGATGGAGCGGGTTCTGAAAGTGTCATTTCTCATAGGCGCAAAACACATTAGTGCCTTTTAGTACTAAAAAAGTCCATTGCCAATGTATATCTCACTAGTTCATAAACAGGTCACATTGTAAAGTTAATAGTTTGAAAACTGATATATAAAAATGTTGGAAACTCACCCACAAATTTAATATTAGAACTACAATATAATAAACAGAAGATTCTTGTGAGCACTTAACACTCTTTCTTAGTGAACTTCTTATTTTATGCAGTGACTCATAAAATATTGAAAATTACTTCAAGTAGATTGTTAAATAAATGAATGATCTTCAGTATGATGGTATTTGTGTGAAAAAGAGATAGGTTAAAAGGGAATCACACACTATCTTTATTTGCAGATATATATGTGAGAGAATAATACCTCAAAATAGTAATCCTTGAGTTTTCTGTACTTCGCTTTCTCTTCTTTAAACTCCAATAGCAGTGTGTTCATAGCCAGGAGGAAATACACATTCAGAGAAACTGCTGGTCTAAGCTCAAGACAGAAAGACCTGATTTCAGATAATAATAGCAATAAATTAACTTAGAGTTCCAGAGACAGGGTACATAACAGTGGGAAATGAGTAGAAACTGGAGGGGGCAAGAACAGGAAACTGGCTGGGCGCATTTTCATCCATGCATGGAAACAGAGACAGTGGGAAGTGGGAGGAGTATAAAACCTTAAAGCCCACCCCCAGTTACAAACTTCCTCCAACAAGGCTCCACCTACTAAGGGTGTCACAATCTATTCAATCAGCATCAACAACTGGGGACCTAGTGTTCAAATACAGGAGCCTGTGGGGGACATTTCACAAGGAAACCATCACAATGAGGAGAAATATCTGACTGAAATTTTAGAAATAAAAAGCTCAAAAAACACTTAATAGAAAGAATCACTAATATAATGGGTCAAGTGTACGACAGGATATTAGAAATTCAGACAGAACAGATGCATTGGAACATTCAGATACCAACTAAAACAAATGATAAGACAATAGGAACAGACCATAGCATCCCTATGGAAACCATAAGATGACAAGATTTATGAATTATAGGGTAGAAGAGAATGTCAGGATAAAGATGTGGCAAGCAATATTTCAATAAAGAAATAACAGAAAACTTCAAAAGCTAATGAAAGATATGACTATCCAGATTAAAGATATATTCAGAACATCAACTGACAAGACCAAAAAGACCATCCCATATCATATTATAGTTAGAACTGTAAACAAAGAAAACAAATTTTCTTGGGAGCTGTATGAAGTAAAGCTGTCATAATTGAAGGGAAAAACACTTTCCACAGTGAAACAAAGTAAACTGTGCCTAAACCAACACCATAGGACATGCTTAAAGGGATCCTTTGTAATGAAGAGAAAAATAAACACATCCAGGAAGAATATGGAAAAGAGCAAACCATGTTAGAACAGTAGTTAAACGAATTAAAAATGGGAACTTTTTGAACACTACAAAGTGTAGAGAATTAAAACACCTACAAAATCACTTTAAGCCAAGGGTCATGGCACATGCCTCTATTGCCAGCACTCAGGAGGAGAATCTCCGAGTTTTAAGACAGTGTGGTGTACATATCAAGTTCCAGGCCAGCCAAATCTACATTGGAAGACAGTGAATCAAAACACTAAATAAAGTAACCTTAAAAATTAAAAATCTGAGTTTACCAATTAAAAGGCAGACTAAAAGTTTAGATTTTAAAAACAGAATTCTCTTTTCATCTCCAAGAAATACACCTCATCTCAAGCCAAGTATGCACTGGTATTGTGGATTGGAAGAAGGTATTCTAAACCAATGAAGTGAGAAATCAACTTTTCTCATATCTGACAAAATATATAGACTTCAAGCAGATATTAAACAAAATGTATAAGGATCACTTCATGCAAACTAAAAAATAATCTATCAAGAAGACATTATATTTCTAAAACTAACAGCATTAAACATAATGTTTTAAAGTAAGCACTACTGCCATAAAGACACAGATTAAACTTAACACAGTAATAATGACTATCTTCAAGACCACATTCGTATGCATACCCACCCAGATCATCCATGTAACAGCAACAACAAATTTCTCAGAGGCCTTTGTGTTAAAGGACATCACAAATTAGATCAACATAACAGACATCTATAAAACAGATTACCCAAACCCTGTACAAACACATTCTCTTAAAAAATAAAAATAAAAAATAAACTTTGCAAGTTTCTTTAAAATAGATTATGAAATAATATTCAAAGGAAGTCTTAACAAATATAAGAAAACTAAAAATAAGCCAGGCAGTAGTGGCACATGTCTTTAATCCCAGCAGTTTGGGAGGCAGAGTAAGTTCCAGGACAGCCAGGGCTACACAGAGAAACCCTGTCTCAGAAAACCAAAATGGAGAGAAAGAGAGAGAGAGAGAGAGAGAGAGAGAGACAGAGACAGAGACAGAGACAGAGACAGACAGAGAGAGACAGAGAGAGACAGAGAGAGACAGAGAGACAGAGAGAGACAGAGAGACAGAGAGACAGAGAGACAGAGAGAGAGAGGAAGAGGAGGAGGAGGAAGAAGAAGAAGAAAAAGAAAAGAAGAAGAAGAAGAAGAAGAAGAAGAAGAAGAAGAAGAAGAAGAAGAAGAAGAAGAAGAAGAAGAAGAAGGAGGAGGAGGAGGAGGAGGAGGAGGAGGAGGAAGAGAAGGAGAAGGAGAAGGAGAAGGAAAAGAAGAAGAAGAAGAAGAAGAAGAAGAAGAAGAAGAAGAAGAAGAAGAAGAAGAAGAAGAAGAAGAAGAAGAAGAAGAAAGAGAAGTAAAAATAAAAGATGTTTATATTCCATCATATCTGACCACAATAAAATCAGGCCAGAAGTCAAAAGCACAAAAAAACTGTAGAACATTTTCAAATTAATGGGGCTTGAAAACCATTCTATGAAATGGAGATTGAGTCATGAAAAAAAATCTGGAATGAATTTGATCTAAATCCCAGAACTGAATGAAAATGAAAATACAGCATGCCAAAACCTATAGGATACAGTGGAAGTAGTTCTAAGAGGGAAGTTTATGGCTCTCCATGTCCTACAGTAAGAAATCAGATGGAGACTAGAGCAGTGATTCAGTTAACAGTGTGTATTGCTAAGCTGCAATACCCAACAAAGGAGAGATAAAACCTGTAGAGACTATATCTGGTGGATAGGCACAGCCCCCAGTTGAGAGATGAAACCACCCACCCATCTCAAAAATATTAACCCAGTATTGCTCCTGTCTATAGTAAGTGTAGGGACAAAGAGTGGAGCAGAGACTGAAGGAAAGGCCATCCAGAGACTGCCCCACTTACAGACCCATCCCATCTGCAGACACCAAATCCAGACACTACTGCTGATGCCAAGAAGCACTGATGCCAAGAAGTGCTTGTTGACAGGAGCCTGATAGAGCTGTCCCCTGAGAGACTCTGCCAGAGACTAACCATTACAGATGTGGATGCTCACAGCCAACCATCGGATTGATCACAAGGACCCCAATGGAAGAGTTAGGGGAAGGACTGAAGGAGTGGAAGAGCATTGCAACCCCATAGGAAGAACAATGGTATCAACTAAATGGACACCCCTCCCCTAAAGCTCCCAGGGACTAAACCACTGACCAAAGAGGGACCTATGGTTCCAGCTGCATATGTAGCAGAGGATGTCCTTGTTGGGCATCAGTGGGAGGAAAAGCCCTTGGTCCTGTGGAGGCTCACTGCTCCAGTGTAGGGGAATGCTAGGCATGTGAGGCAGCATGTGAGGTGAGGAAGTGGAGGGAGGTAGGATGGAATGGGGACTTTATAGAGGGCAAACTGGGAAGGGAGACAGCATTTGAAATGTAAATAAATTTAAAAATCAATTTAAAAAATAAAAATATGAGTACTGTTCTTGCAGAGGACTTAGATTTTGTTCCTAGCACTCATAAGGTGACTCACAACCACCTGTAACTCCATCCAGTTCCAGGAGATCTAACTTGAATTCTGATCTCATTGGGCCTCTCATGTACATGGTGCACATAGATACACTCAAGTCTGCATAAAATTAAACCAAAAATAAATTTAAAAAAACATAGATATCTAAAATAAATAACTTAATGATACACTTCAGGGCTTTAGAAATGATAGAACAAGCCAAACTGAAAATAAATAGATGAGAAGAAATAATTAAGATCCGGGAAGAGGGATGGAGAGATAACTCCATTGTTCAAAGCACTTCTTGTTGTACAGAGGACCTGGGTTTCAGTTTTCAGCACACCCATGGTAGCTCATAACTACCCATAACTCCATGAGTACCAAAGATGCTTGCAATTGATACACATCTATATGTACAGTGAAAACATTCATACACATAAGATAAGATAAATACATATTAAAATTAAAGAACAGAGTAGAAATAAATGAAATACAAATGTGGTGGTCTGAGTGAGACTGGTCCCCATAGGCTCATATATCTGAATGCCAAGTAACCACGGAGTGGAACTGTTTGAAAAGGATTAGAGGGATTGGGAGGAAATCCTTTGAAGGATTGGCCTTGCTGAAGAAAGTGTCACTGGGAGTGGGCCATCAGATTTAAAAAGGTCCAGTCTCCCCTCTCCCCCTCCCCCTCTCTCCCTCTCCCTCTTCCTCTCCCTCTTCCTCTCCCCGTCTCCCTCTTCCTCTCCCCCTCTCTCTTCCTCTCCCCCTCTCCCTCTCTTCCTCTCCCCCTCTCCCTCCCCCTCTCTTCCTCTCCCCTGCTTCCTGCAGTTGAGGATATAAAGCTCTCAGCTGCTTCTTTAGCACCTTACCTGTCTGCTTCCCACCAGGATGAGAATAGACTAACCCTCTAAAACTGTAAGCCAACCTCCAATCAAATTCTTTCTCTTATGAGTCCTTGGTCATGGTGTCTCTTCACAATAATAAAAGAGTAGCTAAGACAGAAAACAACAATAATAATACAAAAAAATCAGTAACACAGAGAGATGGCCTTTTGAAAAGATAAGATTGACAAATCATTAGGCAAACTAACCTAAAGAAAGAAACCCCTATTTAACAAAACTAGGGTTAAAAATAGAGACATTGTAGAAGATAGTAATGAAATTCAGATTATGACATATCTTAAAATATATATTTTAATAAATTAGAAAACCAGAAAGAAATAGATCAATTTCTAGATTAGTATAATGTGCCACAATTAAGCTAAGATAAGCCAAAGACCTTAACCAGATCAATAACAAGGAATAAGACTGAAACAGTTTAGGAGATTAAAGCTGAAGTTAAAAGTGTAACGTTTGGGACAGGAGAAATAGCTCAGCAGTTAAGAGCAACTGTTGCTCTGGTTCCCAGCATGCAATGATTCAAAGCTCTCTTAACTCCAGTCCCAGAGGATTCCAAACCTCTGACCTCACACACATAGTGTAACGTACACATTGACATAATACATGCATAAAATTAATCTAAAAATAATAATTTAAACTTTTTTGCTTGAACTTAAGAAGCCTGGACTAGGAGGATCCATTTTAATTCCTACAGAGCCTCTCAGGAGACAGCTATATCAGGCTCCTGTCAGCAAGAACTTCTTGGCATCAGCAATAGTGTCTGGGTTTGGTGTCTGCATGTGGAATGGATCCCCAGGTGGGGCAGTCTCTAGATAGCCTTTCCTTCAGTCTCTGCTCCACACTTTGTCTCTGTATTTCCTTTAGATAGGAGCAATTCTGGGTTAAAGTTTTTGAGATGGGTGGGTGGCCCCACAGGATGCTTTTAAGTTGAACTTACCTCTTATTCAGCTAATGCCTTTTATGTAACTTCGCAATTTTGTCATTGCAATTAATAATATCTTTCTCATAAGGACATGATATTTCTACCAGGTAAAAACTGGGTGTGAAGCGGTGTGTGGGTGTGATTGTCTATATCACTCTACCCTTTTCCTAGAGAGCCCATTATAAGACAGAAAAAAATACATGGCACTGGAACTCAAGGTTAAATTGAAAGGATGGTGTTTAGAAAAATCGTGACATGGAGCTGTAGCTAGGTGCTACTTTGCTAGGACTTCTGAGTATTGTTTATGCCTAACTTCTGACCCCATGAACTTTCTAAACAAGAGGACACAAAGGAAAACTGCACTCCCTCTTTCCTTTGTAGATACCTAGCTCCTAACTACCCTTAGTCTGGGGTTCACTGGATCTTCCACAATTACTTGAGCTTGAGAAGTACATAAAGCTTTGCTTTCATTTAATCCCCTATTGTTGCCAACAGTTGTTTGCATGATGAAAGACAAAAGGGTTGACTAAAATTTAAAACTCTTCTAAGCCTACATGAGGAGATAAATTCAAAACACCTATGCTACATTCAGAGATCAAGTCCTGAATCACTTTCTCCTGGGGATTCTGGAGAAAATGTAAGGATAAGACACAACAAAGTGAACTGCATCCAAGGGTGGGACCTTTAAATGCAGAAGGGCAGGAGACAAGCAAAGGGGGTCTCATTACATCTCTGGGCACTGGTCCCATCAAAATACCAACTTCGAGTCTTGGGAGTCTGTGTCATGGACTGTGGAAAGTGAAGAAGTATGCTCCTCCCTCAAGACATACTTAGCTATAACAACATTCATTTGTATCTTTATCTTGACTTGCCCTACTCAACATTGGAGCATTTAACCATGAACGATTGTTACGTACTTGATGTTACTGGGTAGCTGAAAGACCAAAGAAGTAAATGGATTTGATTCAGTTTTAATTACTATAAATTTAAATATTGAAACAGTGTGAAAATTTGTATTTACTATAATTATAGTGTTTGGGGAATATTGTATTTCACTTCAATAATGTAGTGTGTGTGATTGGTTCATATTGAATAAGACACTTAAACACAACATCCATCTGGTTAGGGAATTGTCGGGGCATTTATTCATTTGGGATTTATACATTTAAAATTTACACAGACATTTTGATCCTGACATAAGATATAACTTGCATTTTAACTGAAATTATTTGAATAATAAATTATTTTATGGTTAAAACAAACATTGACAACTTTCCACTTTAATATAAAAACATGTTTCTGACAATGAACCCTTTGAAAATAAAACTCCACAGTGAAGAAAAAAATCAAGAAGCATGGGAAGAGATTCAATTAGTAAAATGCTTGTCCAGAACACATCAACACAGTGACACACAGTGTCACACACTCATAGGCCCAGTACTCAGGAAATAGAAGCAGGTACAGCATAAACTCAAAGTCATCTTGGTGACTCAGAAACCTAAAGGTCAGAACAGGATACATGAAACTGTGTCTCAAGCATATAAACAAAACAAAACAAGTGATAATAATTAAATGTCTGTATCGTTTGACTGTTCTTCACAAAGCATTATTCACAATGTAAAAATCCTTTAGATGGTCAAATAGAGAATAACCAGCATGTACATGCTAAATGTAATACATCTTGACTCAGTAGTCCAAAAGAATTAACAAATTTAGTGAAGTGAAATTAAAGTTTTACATGTCTAATAAGAAATATTTAGGAGTTGGGGGTTTAGCTCAGTGGTAGAGCACTTGCCTAGCAAGTGCAAGGCCCTGGGTTTGGTCCTCAGCTCTGAAAAAAAAAAAAAAAGAAAAGAAATATTTAACTAGTTTCATTAGCACCTGAGCTTGGACTTAACATGCTACAAAATAGCTCTTTACATAAAAAAAGAAAATCAACTTTCAAAAGATAATTAATTATGGCAAAATTTAGTCCCATGACTCACACTATACTTGTACACAACAGTATCAAAGCAGGACCTGCAGCCAGTGGTAGAATGCTTGCCTAGAGCAGTTCCGATTCAGAGTCACCTGAGAGAGTTTCATTCAACTAATAATCTCAGAGTCAATTTTGGGTTAATACTCATAAAATGTTTGGTTCTAGAGAGCAGCTGTGCAATTTGAAGAAAATGTGCTATAAATAGCTCCATCTTCAACCCTGCCTTCATTTCAATACTTCTTTAGCACAATTTCCATTTGCATATTCAGCAACCATATAAATCTCAAGACACAAGTTCCCTGAGTCTCTGAGTGTTGAACAAAGGTGTGGTTTCTTTATGACTGTGTGTCTAAAAGCCTCAATCTCAACATCCCTTTACATAAGATTTCCAAAGAAGAGGGACTCTACAGTATGAATTAAAAACTAAACCAGACAGGAAAAAAAAAATGTATCAGGCCAGAACCAACCTAGAAAATGCTTGTGAAGATTACCACGCAGAAAAAGACAAAAATCAGTAGAATCAGAACACTCTGTAAGACTGGAATATTACATAGCAAATTAAGATTGAGACTGTTCTGAAGGGTATGAACATGTGCAAACAATAGAAAGTCCCAGGTGGAAAATGGATCTGTTCAATCTTGAATGGACATGGTATTTTTGTGAATTATTTTATATTAGTGCTCTAAGCAAGAGAACTCCTGCTGTTACAAGTTTACTGCCTATTTCTTTGCTTTTCTACAGAAGTGGTTTTGTAAAGGTAGTATTTTCACATAAATATTTATAACTACATTATGCTATTTAAGGCAATCACGCCACTTGCTAATTTTTAATCAGAAATTGCATGTCTAAAATAATATCACTGACCTTTTCTCTTTAGAAACTGAAGGCATAATATTGTGAAATAGCTACCTCACTAAATGTCACCATTTGGTTATTTTCTCTTTGAATATGTGTGTTAGGAATGGGGAGCCAGCCCCATTTGCCATGAAACACCAGAACCTAAGTTCAAGCCATCTGCAGTCGTAGTGCTCCTTGAAAACAACAAAAGGCCAAAACCTGGAATTCCCAGACTTTCACAGACCAGCTAGCCTAGCACACACAGAAGCAGATGAAGAGATCCTGTCTCAAACAAGGTGGAAGGGGAGGGAGGACTGACCTACAGCTTGGATTATCCTCTGACTACCACGAGTACAGCATTGCACGGACATGAACATCTCGCCCAATCAGAGAGAAAGAGAGACAGAAATCAGAGAGAGATAGATAGATAGATAGATAGATAGATAGATAGATAGATAGATAGATAGATACATAGATACATAGATACATACATACATACACACATACATACATACATACATACATACATACATACATACATACATAGATGCATAGTTGTATAGATACATAGATACATAGATAATTTCCACATATATGGAAAATGGTGCTCCCTCATGAAATTGTTGAAAATATTAAAGGAAATAATGTGCCTGATACTGAGATAGATCTGTATAGACATAGCTTTAACTTAGGCATCTTTAACTTAGGCAAAATCCACTCTATGCCCCATGATAATGAGGAAGGGAATAACAATCAAATTGGTCCATTTGTCGAGTTTGTTGTACGTCCTACAGTGGGACTATCAGTGGATAAGATTGTAGAATTTATACACAGGCTTTTCATATCTTCCACTTTAGGAATAAGCTGGCTATTGAACAAAGTAATGGAGCATACTTTTCAACATCTCACAGGGAAAAAATATACTTAAGGAGTTATCCAAGACAATTCATTATAAATGAAGTTTCTTTTTTACATGCTACTTCCAGAACCTAGGTTTTTGACGTTGCACTGATAAACCTCTGCCTCTGTGTTTTCTATTCATCAGCTATGATTCTTTTAACAGAGCAATTGTGTCTTTTCCTCTGTTGGACAGGAGTGAGAGAGAGGCCCGGAGGTCAGGACATGGACGTGTGGGGGCCTGCAACGCTCTGTTAAATCATTGAGAGGTTTTGATACAAATAGTATAACTGATACTGTGCTTTTGAAACCCTAAAATTAGCCAAAATTTGTAAGACAGTAAACTTAAAACTTTAACATTTAAGAGCATTTCTTCTAAAACTTTGTTACTGTGTGAGTCTAAATGAAGCAGGTTGTCACTTGGAAAGCATAGCGAACAACAGGAAGTCCTCATTCATGAACCAGATAACTGAAAAAATAGACACTTATCATCACAGAGAAACTGGCATGGTTTACTCTGACCACTGACTTCCAAGCACTTAACAAATGAGGCAAGCTCCTGACTCAATTCAATAGGAACTTGGCAGTGAAGCATATCCCCAGACGACGTCCCAGCTTGCTAGGACTGACAATGCCACACAGTGTGCACATTAGACCCCCCAGGTACTTCTAGGAGAGTTATTTTTAGTTATTTGATGATATATTGCTCCCAATCCACAATATTTTGCTCTTTCCCTCTGCATTCACTTCTAACCACAAAATGAATGCTCAATAAATCATTTCATTCTTGCCACTTAAAAATGCTTCTTTGTGTATTCTTTCCTAATCTCCATTTGCTGGCAGTTCAAATGTGTCGTTTATTTTCATGTCGGGAAGCAAATAGTTTTTAATTGCCCTGCAAACATTTACATCCTATGCATCCTGTGATTATAGCAATTACACTTATCAGTTTCCCACCCCCCTGCTAAAGTAACCACAACATTATCATGAGGAAATCATGAAAATAAAGCATGCTCCTTTGACTCTGACTTTAACACAAGGACAATTGCTATCTTTCGCAAACTCACAGGACAGGATGACTGTCCTCCTCGGAGCAATTAGTTTTTTTCTGCCACTGATGGGCAGCCACCGTGGCAGGGCATAACTGTGACCTCGAAAGTAACAAGATCACTCTATTACAATGCCCCAACCTGTAAATGCTCCAGCTGTGTCTATAATTGCCTTAGTGTGCGTAAACTGCTGTTCTGGCCCATGTCCAATGGAAGATGGAAAGATCACATTCAGGACCACAACAAATCCCATTACAAATGTTTCTTGATTATGAAGTGGGTGTAATGGCAGCAACAACAGTTAATATTGGGCTTCATCTGCCAAAGAAACACTTCTGGAATTCTTCATGAGTTGATGATGTTCTTTATTCTGATTCAGTTATGGTTTGTTGGGGGTTTCAGATTCCGTCTGGTTGTTTTATAACATGTATAATAAGAACAGAATTGCTTATGCACAGGAAACATTGCAGGTAATTTGAGTATAAGATTAAACTATATAATTCTTCACCTATGAGGTTTCCTGCCCTTTGCCCTAGTCTTACAACAAATTTAACATTAAATCTGGAAATAGTTATAGCAAGGCCAGATTGGTTTGGGAGTGTTGTGTGTTTCTGACAAGGTACATCATGATCTGTTTTGTTTGTTTGTTTGTTTGTTTGTTTGTTTTTTAAGGAATGAACTCTATTTGCACAAAGCAAACAATGGTGTAAGAATATATTGGTTCAAATGTTAAACCAATTGCCACATAACAGCTTTGTGAGCACAGGGCATTATTCAGTTCCTTGAAGCTTCCATTTCTTTACCCAGAAAATGAAGGCAATACTTGCCTGATATGGGCAGTGTTTAAACTGAAGTCAGTATGTGAACAAGAATAAGCCCTATGCCTGTCTATAATAGACAGTCAGTGAGTGCCAGATTAATTACCATTAAGGGGGAACATTTGTTGTTAAAAATAAAACAGATAAGCAAATAAAAATAAAATGGAGAAGCAAAGGCTCTGTACTGTATCGTCAAAATGTGGTTCTGCTTCAACATGGGGCCAGGTAGTAACTTTCCAGTTACAGTTTGAACTTTCCCTCTTAGGGTGACTGCATACCTATGCCTGTCTTTGTGGAACAACAGTGACCTCCAGTGCTAATAGAGCTGATGTGAAGAGTTCGAATAAAGCACCAAGTCTGGTGACAAGAGAACCGTGGTTAAGACAAATGTCTTCCCTAGTAGCTGCTTAACTGCATAGATGAGTGGCACCCACAGATAGAGAGAACGCCCATGAAGTGCCGCCCACCATGGCACCTATGGGCTTATGCTTTGTCTCAGCATCACTTCTAGAAAACACTGCCAGGGCACTCGACTCTGCACACTCTTGTTTTGCATCTTTATTCCATCCTTTAGTTGTGCGTCTGTGAGATAGTGGCTGCCCCTTGAACCCTCAGCACTCTGTTGCTTTATCTCTCAGTACCCTCTATGTTTATCAGCAAAACGGAGTTGGTGATGTCATCCTGATATTTGCCCACAAACACCTCAGCCTCAACATCTTTTATCCTGGTAGAAGATAGTCAGAAATGTCAATGAAAATGTAGAACAGCCCAAATGGGACTGGGAAAGTCACTACCTGGTCCCATGTTGGAGCAGAGCTGTGTTCTGATGACACAGTGCAGAGCCTTTGCCTATCTGTCTGTTTTATTTTTAACCACAAATATCCCCTTAATGGCTATCAATCTAGCACTTACTGAATGTCTGTTACAGGCAGGCCTAGTGCTTAGTCTTGTTCACATACTGACTTTACTCTTAACACGTTCCATATCAGGCAAGTGTTGTCTCCATTTTATGAGTAAAGAAATGGAAGTTTCAAGGGACTCAGTAATGCCCTGTGCTCACAAAATTGTTATGTGGCAACTGCAACATTTGAACCAATATACTCTTATACCATTGCTCCCTTTGTGCAAGTACAGTTCAGAATCCTGATGGAGCCACTAGTCAGTAATCTAAGAGTTACTTGGAACCCCTCCTTTTGTCTACCACATTATTGAAATGATGGAACTTTTCTAGGAATCTCATGCTAGAGAAAGGAAGAGACTGAAGGCTCAGGCCATCCCAAAGAGGAACTTGTCTCCCAGAAGGATGTTTCATGTTGTTCCCACAGTTTGGCATATCACCTTTCATAGAAGAGACTGGAGCTATTATTATAGGAGGGATTACATCTTGACCAAAAGTCAAGCATTCCTCCTGTCTTTTATTTAAATGTAAACCTCATGTCAGGACCCCAAAGATGGACTAGGGATTGGAGTGGCTGTCGCTAGACTTCTTTGTTCTACTTCCTAATGTGGCTGCATTAAAAAAAAAAAAAAAAACTCAGTTCTCTGGCTTTCACAATTGCTTGACCCTTTAGTTAGTCTACTGAAAACGAGTGATGAGATCCAGCTCATCAGGACTGCTAACACCCAGTCTTGGACCCTAACAACACCTATAACACTAAGCCACCCAAATAGCATCGCTAGACCCTCAGAGATTGCATAGCTGGCCTTCACTTACTGATTAAGAACTGTGGCTCTAGAGGCAGTTTTATATTGCTCATCATATTAGCATATGTGATGCAGACATTCATGGGTTCCTAGCTAGATTTTACTGTCTTTGACACCAGTGACCATATTATTTTCTTGTTCTTTGTTATTGGGTAGAGCATGGTTTAGCATATGAATAAAGTGTTCCTTTTATGTTTGTTTTAAATGGCCAGATAGATAATATGAATAACATGACCCCCCACACACACCCTCAAGTTTAGATCTTTTATTTTCTTACAGCTTTATGGAGATTAGTGGGATCATGCTTTCTAAGAAAAGAAAGTCCTGGCATTGTTTCAGTTGAATTCTTTGTGACCTGGGGCTCTGCAGAAGGTGGAGATAGCATCGTCGCATTTTGAGTCCTTGAACTACCTGATCCCGTGACTTGGATGTGCATGCCCCACAAAAGTGGAGTTTGAAGACCTAGTGAAGTTTGTTTATTTGTTTTTCTTGGAAATCTGGCAAGTAGGGAAGTCTTTTCCTCTTCTAGAGACCGAAAAGAAACTTTACACAGAATCACTAGTTAATGTTTTCTCAGAATTCGATTCTTCTCTCTGTAAGAATCAATCAGTCCTTATCTTCTCAGGAAGAGAAGCTTGAATGGTTTCTCTTCAGACTGAAGAAAAGTTCCTGGCAGCATTCAAAGCACGTGGTGGGGACGGGTTAAAACTAACAGAGAAGCAGGTATGCTTGAGAGCGCCGTCTCATATCATAAGAGGACAGGAAGCGTTTAATGAAGACAGTATCTCTCACCCGAGGGAAGCCCTGTCTCCCAGAGTCACATAAAGCTTCCACTGAGTCAGTGGCAGGCTCCAGGTTCTTGTCTGGACTGTTTTGAAGAATGAAAAAAAAAAATTCATGGGCCACAGAGAATAATTTTTAGAAAGAAATTTTAGTAAAGGTAGCTTAAGGAAAAGAAACAAAAAGGCAGTCTTGCTGTATATTGGGAGTGAGTCCCAGAAAATGGGTTCCTCCGAGCTGTTCGCTCAGGGGCTTTTTGTGGTAGAAACCAGGGTGAGGTCCAGGGAGTAAGACCATGGCTCAACCCTGAGGTGTCTTGGTTCCTCTCAACATCCAGAGTGGTGACCTTAACAAATTAAACCTCCTTTTGGCAAAAACAGAACTGACAAAGTCAAGGATTTTTCCAGCTTTTAGGCAACAGCAAAATCTGCTAGCTTTCAAGGTCACTGCTCTAAAACTTTGTGCCCATCAGCAAGATGGCTGGGTAAGCAAGAACACACCTTTTTCCGCCTAAGTAGATGTTTGCAAGGCAAATGTGTGCAATTTAAGACTGAGAAAACATTTACTTCTGCCTGATGGCTGAAAACTGAGGCAATACAACATAGTACCCAAAATGGTAGGCAACAAAAGGACGGAATCCCTGAGGGCCAGCAGAAAGAATGGAAATAGGCAAACTTGGGAGGTAGGAGATTGGGGGGACCCTCCCTCAGGACTCAAAGGGAGGGACCTTAGATAAAACGCCCTACAGTGGGGTGAGAGAACTTATAGAGCCCACCTCCAGCAGAAAGACAGGGCATCAAGTGAGGGATGGGGTTTCCATTGCAATCACATCTCTGACCCATAATTGTTCCTGTCTGAAAGAACTGCAGGGATGGAAATGGAGAGGAGCCTGAGGAAAAGAAGGTCAAGTGACAGGCCCAAAGTGGGATCCAGCTCAAGGGGAGGTCCCAAGACCTGACCCTATTACTGAGGCTATGGAGCACTCACAAAAAGGGACCTAGCATGACTGCCCTTCAAAAGACCCAACAAGCAGCTGAAAAAGTCAGATGCAGATATTTGCACCCAACCAATGGACAGAAGCTCCTGACCCCTGTGGTTGAATTAGGTAAAAGCTGGGAGAAGCTGAAGAGAACAACTCTGTAGGGGGGCCAGCAGGCTCAATTAACCTGGACGCCTGAGATCTCTCAAACACTGGACCACCAACCAGTCAGCATACACCAGCTGATATGAGGCCCCAAACACATATACAGCAGAGGATTGCCGGGTCTGGGTTTAGTCAGAGAAGATGCACCTAACTCTCAAGAGACTGGAGGCCCAGGGAGTTTAGAGGTCTGATGGGGTCAAGGTGAGAGGTGGGGACATCCTCATTGAGACAGAGGGGCAGGGAAGAGGTATGGGATGTGGAACAAAGAGTGGACCAGGAAGGGTATAAAATCTGGAGTGTAAATTAATTAATTAATTAAATACCAATAATTGAGCAAATGCATAAGTAGACGTTTTAAAGGGCTTTACCTGGAAGAGTCCAAGGTGAAGTCCAGAAGAGTTAACACCCAACTGTTAACTAACCACATCTCACTATTTAAATTTCACTAAATAAAATTACAAAATGGATTCTTCATTCTTACTAGCTGCATTTTAAATGTGTGATGGTCTCTTGTACCTTACGGTTACCATAAATCAAGATATATAAATGCAAAATTACATTTAGCAATATTGAAATGCTCTTTTGGATAGTTTTGTTCTAGTGTATAAGATTTAAGGAAGGAAAGTCAAGAATATTTTTAAAGTCTCCCTCCCTATTATAGTATCAATCTCAGCTCAATACTAAGAAAATATTCAGAACTCTGGGGTTAAAGAGGAATTCTCTAATAGACAGCATGCACTTGGCTAGAGAAAGTCGTCTGTCATGCTTCATAACAGCAATGACTTAGTCATGTGCTCCAAGAACACGGTAGAGGATGAGACTCCCTCTTAAAACTGCCCTGATCAGTCTACCCTCTAGTTAGTGGTATTCGCACATTTATTTGGGGGAGAGGGATTCCTAAGATTTGGAGCAAATTTTCACAGTGAAAACGGAGAAGAAGGGAGGAGGATGAGGAGGGGGGAGGAGAAAGAGGAGAAGAAGGGAAGGAAGGAAGGAAGGAAGGAAAGAGGAAAAAGAGAGAAATTTGACATCAAAAGTTGATAGGAATAGATATATTAAGCAAAAATATAAGTTAAAATGATGTTTTTCCACTCTAAAAATGACAAGCTTAAAATACAGCTTCTGTTTTCTAAAGACTCATTTAATAACTGCAATGCATCACAAGCTGTTTTCATGCCATTGCCATAATCTTTTGTAGCTTCTTTTTAATGAGGCTATTTTGGATTGCCAAGGTATAAACCATGCCTTACTATTAAACATTTCATTAATTTCTAGTCTGGATGTCGTATTTATTACAACTAACATTCTTGCACCCACAAAAAAAAAAAAAGTCACATGCAGCCTTACAATGATCATGAAGCCTTGAGATCCAGGATCAAGTTAATCAGCAAGGTTTAAGCCTTTTCCAAGAATGCTTCCAGAACTGGCCTCTGCATTCGTATTTGAGCCGAGTCTGTCACTGAAGTCCTACTAGAAGTCTACTGCTCTCACAAAAGCACTTGCCTGCTGTGCCTTGAGTTTCCTTCCAGTGGCTCAGATGCTAAGGTCAGGTAGTGAATAATCCCTAGGCACAAGAAAACGATCACACTGAGAACTCAATGTACCTTAATCAATAGCTGCATGAGTCTAAGCTCTCCGAAAATGTTTAGAATAACAGTAGTGTTGCTATTGTCTTGTTTTGTTTTTTGTTTTGTCTTGTTTTGTTTCGCAGAGTATAGTCTATAGCAAGTGTTAGACAGTGGTAGATGAAGAGAGGGCAAAATGGAATACACTCATATTGGTGTGAGGAGCAGAGCATTTAACAAAGAGAAGTTTCTTGGTTCCAACAACATAAGAATTCTTCCCCATCATCCCGCCAGGGAACATTTTGTTCTCCCTGACAATGTGTTTAGTCAGCACATTTGTGTGTCAATTTTATTTTCAACTCCTGAAACCCTGGAGCAAAATGACTTGCAAGTTAGACACAACAGAGGAAAACCTGGCTTGCTCTCCCTTTCCTCTTATTTTTAAAGCCCCATTTAGATGATGCACATCTCCAATTAATCTGTTGTGTTTGCACTGTATTTTAGGTTAGAATAGCACGCTTTTGTTATAACAGTACTCGAATTGTTCAAGCCTTGCTTGCTGAAACCTTAGAGTGCCTCAACTCCAGTGCAATCCCCTTCCTCGGAAACTGCTACAGTGAGTTAGTCTCGTTTCTCGGGGGGGGGGGGGCTCAGTAAAGCACTGCTTTTGCTCCTGCTTTGGCTTATGTTTTGTTTGGGTTTTTTTTTTTCAAGCTCACATTTTAGATGATACTGCAGAGAAACCTCTGTGAGCAATAAGATAGGCAAATGCAAAGCTCTGAAGTCTCCATCTATTCTGATGTTTGCTGTGTGACATTGAGTCACTTCCTTTACTTCTCTAACCCAAAATCCCTCCTCTGTAAAACTAGAATAACACTTGACAGTGCCATGTAATTGTGATTGCTTATAATAGTGTCCATCCCTCAGAAAATATCATTAAGTATCCATTCATAAAACCAGAAGACCCCTCTTAAAGCCTTCTTTTCACCTATAAATGGATTCGAAACATTAGTGTGCAGTGCTGATGTTCCATTTGTTTTGTTTTGTTTTCCCTGTTCATACATTTGTATTTTGTCACTTTTGGGGTTTTTTTTCACAATGGATTTCACATCGCAATATAAATCTTCAATTTCTCCCTCTTACCTTAAATCAAACATTTAAGATTATCTTTCCAGGATTGCCTAACAGATACTAAATTGAGTAGCACAGTTAGAACACTTCATTATGAACCACAAATGATAATAAGAATTTACAGGGGCTGGAGGGATGGCTCAGCAGTTAAGAGCACTGGCTGCTCTTCCAGAGGAGAGGGTCTGGGTTCATTTCTCAGAAGCCACAAGGGAGCTGACAACCGTCTGTAACTCCAATTCCAGGGGATCCAACACCCTCACACAAATACACAATGCACCTATATATATATATATATACACATATATATATTTAATTATATATATGTATATGCATATATATGCATATGCATACATGTATATATATTACATGTGTGTGTATTTAAAAATTACCTAGAATCTCCTTCAATTCACACACACATCTCTCTCACACACAACTATTACCCTCATATTCCATACATGGCTGAAGAGATTAAGCCATCCTCCTAAAGTCATCAGAGTAGAGGCAGAGGCAGCAACAAACTGGCCTTCTTGAAGCTTTCTGTGGGCAGCCCCTTCCAACCCTGCTCAGTACATGGGCGGACCAAAACCTTGGCTTCCCCTTCAAACAACTGGTGAGTTGCTGATTCTGTCCTGAGCGCCACTTCTGCAGGGGGGAGGGGGTTGATCTCCTACAGCCTCATCAACAGTTCTAGTTGCTTATGCTTCAGTCTCTATCTTACGTGTGAGACAGTCTGGAGGATGAGATTATAGTCCCCTAATTGCAAAGCCTCTAAGGGACAGGTCAGTCGGGTCAGAGCTCAGTACACAGATCTCTTGCCAAGCCTGTCTATCACAATGACTCCCCTAGCACTGGCTCAGGTCCATAAAGATTTTCTGATGAACATTTCCACTGACTGTATGTATGTGTGTGTGTGTGTGTGTGTGTGTGTGCGTGTGCATGTGTGTGTGTGTGTGTGTTCAGGGCAATGTAGAGAATGATCATCCATAGCTGAAATGGTGCATCAGCAAGGTGTACATACAGGGGCTATTCTGTTCTGCGCTTTCCATTTACGAGAGCAAAATTCCAAGAAACAAAGAGTTCAGCTGTAGGAGAGTTATTTGCTGTTACAGTACACAGTACACGGGTGCTGGTGGAAGCCTACGAATCCGGCATGCTGCTTTCTCCGAGCAGTAGCGTTCATCCTTTGCTGCCTGGAAAGCTTGCGCAGCTCTGTCAATCTCATTTAAAAAGAGAAAAAAAAAATGCTTCTGAAGAGGGCTCCAAGCTGTCTGCCCTGAAATGGAAGCTTACTGTTCTTATTTGTAAACTGTCAACATGAGGCAGGAACTAACCATCAGTAAGATTTGCTCTTCCGAAAATGCGAAGTGATTGGAAGCCTACAAACGTCGAACAAACGTCTAGCAGTCTAGCGTCTTTCATTCCTTCCAACGCTTTCCTTTTTGTGTGTGCCTCTCTTGTAGAGCATAGCGCCCTCTTGGGGCTGGCCTTCCTCAGTGTGAGTGGCTTTTTACTCTCAGATGACTTATGTAACTGCTGTGTTTGCAGAATCAGCTCATGAATGCAGGTTCGGTGGAAAAGAAAAAGAACAAATGACATTTAAAAAAAAAAAGTCTTTTCCCCACTCTTCGAAGCTGACGTGGTATTTAAAAATGAATACCTTTCTGGGGTTTCTTCGCGTCTCAGTACACGAACGCCCCCGAGATGGACTTAACGTAATATTAAACAAGGATCAGATATAACGATTTGGTACCTCCGCTTCATGTGTGGTCTCCTCTGTATTTACAAATGCGGGATGGCTTTCCTAGTCATTCATGCTGCAGCCTCCCAGAAGCACTCATTTAAAGACACTGGGCCCACAGAGGAGGGAGGAAACACTAAACAATGAAATTTAGAAGAGAGAGAGAGGAAAAGAAAAAAAAAAACCCGAGGAAGCTCAACCTTGGTAATTATAGGGCAGCACTGAAGCTTGGGTCCACACTCACTTCAAATGTTTATTTGCCCAATGTGTGTGTCGGTGAGAATCCACAGTTAGGAAGTACAGTCTTAGAGTTGACTCAGACCTCACAGCCGCCTATTCCACAGGAGACTGAAGAGACACCATCAGAACTCTGCTCAGGGGGCAGCGCTGTGAAACTGGGAGGCAGCGCAGGAAAACAAGCACTTTGTAGTGGCTAGTTTTGTGTGTCGACTTGACACAGGCTGAACTTATCACAGAAGGGAGCTTCAGTTGGGGAAGTGCCTCCATGAGGTCCGGCCATGGGGCATTTTCTCAATTAGTGATCAAGGGAGTAGGGCCCCTTGTGGGTGGTGCCATCCCTGGGCTGGAGGTCTTGGGTCCTATAAGAGAGCAGGCTGAGCAAGCCAGGAGAAGCAAGCCAGTAAAGCACATCCCTCCATGGCCTCTGCATCAGCTCCTGCTTCCTGACCTGCTTGAGTTCCAGTCCTGACTTCCTTTGGTGATGAACAGCCATGTGGAAGTAAGCCAAATAAACCCTTTCCTCCCCAACTTGCCTCTTGGTCATGATGTTGTGCAGGAATAGAAACCCTGACTAAGACACACTTCAAGAGTTCCTTTTGTATAACAAGATGTTAGCAACAGACCTCTGACCAAGGACAAGTTTCAGTGTAATGTCAACTTGCTGTGAGAACTGCTGTTTTCCAGAATATAAGATACAGGCTTTCCTATGGTCCATGAGTTTGCTACAGATGTCCCATCAGCCACCTCATCTTTTTTGCCATCTTACAGATCACCTGAAAGTCTAATCTAAAATTGAGGGTATTTCAGTGTGTACTTTGTAGACACATACACTGACCTTTTTCAGACTCAATGATTAGCAAATACAAGTCTTTGTTAAATAAATGAATCAATCGAAACGTGAGTAGAGATCAATGAGGTGGCTCAGTAGTTAAAGTTAAAGTTGCTGGGTAGCAAGAAGCTTGAACAGCTGCATCAACCCCTAGGACTCATATGTGGAAACAGATAACTGGCTCCTGCAAGTTGACCCCTGGCTTTCCACATGCACACTGCAGTATGGTATACACGGGCACGTATATATACACAAAATAAATGCCATTTTTATCAATACATGAACAGGGATGATTTAATTTATATATTTAATGTATGTTCAATATATGCATTACTTGAGTTATGGGTCAAAGCCTTGATCCTCAACAGTCTGAGCAAGCTAGATTTAACCCTTGGCAGGCCAGTTAAAAAGACAAGCAATTGTGGAAAGCAGAGAAAGAAAATTCATTGAATGCGGACACAGTTGGGAGAGGAACAAACTGAGGTCCAACAACTCTCCAAGCCTACCTTTGGGGTTCTGACATGAAATTGAAGCTTGAATAGAGAGCAAGAGATGTGTAGAAGCAGGAGCCCTCATCAAGACACGCCCTCCCCTCTCATTGACTTTTCCATTTTTTTTTTTTTTTTTTTTTTTTGGTCCCTTGCTCTTGTCTGTCCTGAGAGTTATCAGGACTGTGTGAGATTGCTTCCAGAAAGATAGAAGCAGTTTTCTTCTGACTGTCACCAGCATGTCCTTGCAGCATGAGAGTCCTGGGAATTTTCCAATACCTTGGTGTCCATTGTCTCAATAGCTAGATCGCTAATGGAGGGACCCAAGTGTCTTTCTTTGCTGTTGCAATGGTCACAGTTCCTCTGCTTTTAGACCTCAATCTTGAAGGATTTGTCTGGAAATTTGCCTGTGTCTGAAACAAATATCATAACCAGAAGACATTCAGTTAGTGTGAGAAAGCTATACCTAAGAGCAATTTCTCCATAATCTTTGACTTTAGCTATTTTTGGAAGGGATGGTACAAATGAGACAGTATATCTCACTGTGAAGCACAGGCTTTAGCTTCCAATGCTGTGGTTACAGGCTTGCGCTCCTATATCAACAGGGACTTGGTTTTGATTCAGATGGCGATCTTGCTTGTCTTTGTGCAGTTTTATCTACAGACATGGTAGTTTAAATGAGAAACGTTAAGCTGGGCAGTGGTGGCACACACCTTTAATCCCAGCACTTGGGAGGCAGAGGTAAGAAGATCTCTGTGAGTCTGAAGCCAGGCCTAGTCTGCATAGCCAGGGCTATAGAAAGAGATCTTGTCTCAGAATAACAGAAGAAGAAGAGGGGGGGGGAGAAGGAGGAAGAAAAAGAAGGAAAGAAAGAAAGAAAGAAAGAAAGGAAGGAAGAAAGAGAGAGAGAGAGAGAGAGAGAAAGAAAGAAAGAAAGAAAGAAAGAAAGAAAGAAAGAAAGAAAGAGAGAAAGAAAGAAAGAAAACATAGGGAGGAAGGAGAGAGGGAAGGAGGGAGGGAGGGAGGCAGGGAGGGACGGAGGGAAGGTTGCTTCCACAGGCTAGTGTACTTGAAGACTTAGTCCTGAGTCTATGGTACTGTTTGGGGACATTTGGTACTGTTATAAATTTTTAGAATGGGGAACCTTGCTGAAGTACATCACTTAAGGACAGGACTTAAGAGTTTACAGCCCACCCCTACTTCCAGCTTACCCACTCTACTTTCTGGGTACAGCTGAGATGTGATTGCTCTTCCTGCTCTGACTGACTGCCATGTATCCTTGGCCATCATGGACTCTCTGTCTTGAACATTAAGTCAAAATAAACCCTCCATCCCTTAGAAAGCTTGTCTCCAGTGTTTGTCCCATCATTAGAGAATCAGCACAAGATATAACTGAAGAGCCAGCTGCTAGCTTTCTCTCAACAAGCCCTCACTGCTGAGAAGTGACCTGGTCCTGCCCTGGAGTTCTAATTGACAGATGCTAATGAGTTAGTTCAAATAGAACACTTTATGGCCAATTTTAAGAACCTAAGAAATAACAAAGGATTTAATTCTGCCTGTCCTGTAAGTGATATCCTAGCATCTCAAGAAAAAATGCAGTTCAGTTTCATGTGGTTTGTGGATTATATCTTGGGTACTCCTAACTTCTGGGCTAATATCCACTTATCAGTGAGTGTGTTCTTTTGTGATTGGGTTATCTCACTCAGGATGATATTTCCTACTTCCATCCATTTGCCTAAGAATTTCATGAAGTCATTGTTTTTAATAGCTGAGTAGTACTCCATTGTGTAAATGTACCACATTTTCTGTATCCATTCCTCTGTTGAGGGATATCTGGGTTCTTTCCAACTTCTGGCTATTATAAATAAGGCTGCTATGAACATAGTGAAGTATGTGTCCTTATTACATGTTGGAACATCTTCTGGGTATATGCTCGGGAGTGGTATAGCTGGGTCCTCAGGTAGTATTATGTCCAATTTTCTGAGGAACCGCCAAACTGATTTCCAGAGTGGTTGTACCAGCTTGCAATCCCACCAGGAATGAAGGAGTGTTTCTCTTTCTCCACATCCTTGCCAGCATCTGCTGTCACTTGAGTTTTTGATCTTAGCCATAGAAGAAGGAAGACCAAAGTGTGAATACTTCGATCCTTCTTAGAAGGGTGAACAAAATACTCATGGAAGGAGTTACAGAGACAAAGTGTGGAGCAGAGACTGAAAGAATAACAATACAGAAACTCCAGAGACTGACCCACCTGAGGATCCATCCCATATTCAATCATCAAATCTATACACTATTGTGTATGCCAGCAAGTGCTGGATGACAGGAGCCTGATATAGCTGTCTCCTGAGAGGCTCTGACATACCTAACTAATACAGAAGTAGAGGCTCACAACCATCTATTGGACTGAGCACAGGGTCCCCAATGAAGGAGGTAGAGAAAGGATCCAAGGAGCTAAAGAGGTTTGTAACCCCATAGGGGGAGCAACAATACGAACTAACCAGTACCCCCAGAGCTCCCAGGGACTAAGCCACCAACCATGGTGGGACTCATGGCTCCAGCTACATATGTAGCAGAGGATGGCCTAGTCAGTCATCAATGGGAGGAGAGGCCCTTGGTCCTATGAAGGTCCTATGACCTATTGTAGGGCAATGCCAGGGCCAAGAAGTGGGACAGGGTAGCTTGGTGAGCAGGGGGAGGAGGGAGGGAGTAGGGGGGTTTTCCAAGGGGAAACCAGGACAGGGAAAACATTTGAAATGTAAATAAAGAAAATGTAGTTCAGGTTCTTTAGTTAGAAGTTATGATTCTGTAAAATGCTAACAGGTATTAACAAATTCTATAAAAATTCAACCAATAACAACAAAAAACAGATTTAAGGAAAATTAGCTTCAAAACTAAGTGCTTATATCACACACACCTTGGTAGTAACTGACAGCTCCCTTATTGAACATAAGACCCACTCAACAAGAGAGATACCAAGTCTAGTACTAGACTTGTGGCTAACTACTCAATGCTAATGAATCATGGTTATTAGAGGAGAATCTACAAGTGCTATTTTGCTAAACCATCATCAGTAGGAATTACTTAGCATCCCTATATCACAAGGAATTTGATGCAAAACTGCTGTGTCCTAGACGGGACGAAGCTTATATAGAAATTCAAATTACAAGATCTAAATGAGAGTAACAATTATATCAACCAAAGGCCCCATAAAGGACAAGAGTCCAGGAAGAACATAATGATAATTGCCTGACAAGGTCATTTTTCTCCCAGGAAATTTGTGTCTCCCAGGAGTGAAATTTGAGGAGCTGTTAAGAACAAACAAAAACCACCTTTGCGAATTTAGCAAAGCACAAAGGCACACTGTGAGAAGGAATCCGGTGGCATAATACATCAGGAGAAAAATGACCGAGGCTGAAGTTGCTGAGTACCAGCTATGCCAAAGAAAAACGATGAGAGGAAACCGCAAAGCAAGGTTACAGCCACAGACAGACATGTACAGAGGCATCTCTTTGCATCTAAGAGCTGAAAACGTTCTTTTGTTCAGTCGTTTGGGGCTTTGTGCACTACAGCCCTCTAACAGTTTGCAAGTTGTCAGCAGCTTCTTTAGGACGGTCTTGAGATGGTGAGGACTCAGAGAAGGTAAAGTTATCTCAAAAAAAAATTACTTCAAATTTCTCCTTCAGTCAGAGTCAAGCATCCCTCTATCCACGCTGAACACCATTACCAAGAGAACGTATAAAGGAAGCCTTGGAACAATTTAGGAGGGTTAGCTCATGAAGATCATGGTGGGGAGCATGGGACAGGCAGGCACTGGGGCAGTAGCTAAGAGCTTACATCCTGATCTTCAGACAGCAGACAGAGGGAAGGAGGGGGGAAGGGAGGGGGGAGGGGGTGGGAGGGAGGAAAGGTGGGAAGGGAGGAGGAAGGGAGGGGGAAAGAGGGAGAGAGGGAGAGAGAAGGAAAAGGAGACTGGGGGTTGACCCAGGCTTTTTTGAAACCTTAAACATTAATCCCAGTGACACACTCCTTTCACCAAGGCCATACATATTAACCCTTTCAAAATGGCTCTACTCATTGAAGACCAAACATTCAAAATTATGAGTCTGTGGAGGGTTGTTCTTATTCAAACCACCATAATATTCATAGCCTAACAAAAATATGGATGAAATCTTAATTTCCATCTCTTTTTAAGAATATCCCCATCCTTCACACTAGATCAAGAGAAGTTGATGACTTAGATCTATCTTCCAGCTTTAACATAGCCTCTGTGGTTTAGAACTCCATGGTGGAGAATCTAGCTGGAGAAGTAAGATATGGTCTAAGATGGCTCACTGACCTTTACACGAGTACTCCCGACGTTACAACTGTGACTGAGCCAAAGGCAAATTCCCCAACTGAGGCTCACAACAGTAATTCTTTTGACATTTGTGGATTTATATTAAAGCTGGTTACTACACAAGTTTATTGAGAAAAGGATCCTAAATTGTAAATTAAGGCAACATGATGATTAATCTTGATTGTCAATTTGATAGGATTTGGAATAGTATGGTAGTTTGAATGAAAAAGATTCTCTGAAGCACAGTTCGGACACTACAATTCTCCATAGGCTGAGGCATTTGAACACTTGGTCCTGGCTTTGGCGGAGCTGTTTAGGGGAGTTTAGATGGTGTGGTCTTGCTGTGGGAAGTGTCTCACTGGGAGTGGGCTTTGAGAGTTCATGGTTATAGGTAACATGTGATTTCTCAGCTTTTTGCTCCAATACTGCTGTGTATTGCCATGCCTCTTTGCCATAATGAACCCTTTAATATTCCTCATTCCTGTCAGGATGGCTACATTTCCTTACTTACATAAACATTAAAAACGATTTTTAGAAGTAAGCAACAATAACAGTTGGGAGTCACTGGTTATTGGCCTAACACCAATTCGTCCCTCTAGCTCTGCACTTGCCTCCTTCGCTTTTGTTTTTAGTCACCTTGGATTCCAAGAACAACAAAACAAATAGATAAACATCTTTGAGGCAGGGGATGCAAACTACCCCCAAAGAACTAGTGAGCCCGGAGACAACACATAAATGAAGGCAATTAATCATAATCTAAAGCCACATGCACCAATGAGCAAAGCTGTCATCTCAGGGAAGCCAAATGATCCCCTCCAGCAGTGACAATGCTAGCCTCTTTGGGACAGCCTTACAAAATCAAAACTGAGACAATGAGCAGCCACACCACACCTTCACCAGAACTGCGTAGTCATGCCTGCTCCTCACACCTCCATTTTTATCTCCTTAAGTTTAAAAGCCTGTGTTAGTATCCTGGGGTCACTGGTTTTGTTTATTTGTTCTTTCATCTGGTGTGTCCCCATTAAATAAATCTCTCTTTGACTTTCATCATTAGTCATCTCTTTAATTTGTGTATTGTGATTGCTGGGGCAGGGGCGCTGGCTCTAAAAGCACTAGTAAAAATGTTAGCAAGCCAGGCAGAACAGAAATCCCTTGCGACACCAGTTGCCAGAAGCATATTGTACAAGGACAGACAGGGGAGAATAGTCTCACATGACTGCTGGAAGCACTTGTCTTCCAGGGACTCTTCAAGCTCTTTCCAGAACTGGCTATATTCTATCACTGCTTGGTGAAGCAGACGAGAAAGAAGTGTTTAAATTCCCAAGTCTTCAGGGAAAAGTCTCTGAGAAGTTCTTTTCCAATGGTGTGTATTTGCCTGACTTTCCCTTCTTGTCTGAGCTCTGAGACAGACCAGAGTTTATGTTATTTACCGTTGACCAGAAATTCTGAAAAATTGTGGCTAGATTCTTGCGATTTTGTTGTTTGAGCCTTTTGAGACTATTTAGTAGTTTAAGTAACTTTTTAAAACACGGGTTTAAGTAGCTTTTTAAAAAACATAAACAAACAAATAAAAACCCCAAAACAGGTAAACTTGAAGTTTAATTGTAACTGTGGTCTACTTTTTCTATTCCTTTGTTGTCTGAGCTTTTGGTCTGTTTTGGGCCTAGGCTATTGTTTTTAGATAGGAAAAGTTAAAAGTCTATAGGAGCAAATAGTAAGAAGGAATGAAAGATATATTTAAGGAGCCAAAGATCTGAGGCGGGGGAGGGAGAGAACTCTGTCATACTTTGTATACCCATGGGAAAAGCCAATTCTGTACTAAAAGGAAGCCCCTTAAGAAGAATTCAAGAAGACTATCCCAACTACAGCTATTAAGCCATGAGTTGGAGGAACTGATCACTCTTTGAATTATATTTAAGGCCCATTCCATGAAATAGAACCTAATACTGACAGTGTCATTGAGATCAAGAACACTTGGCTAGATAGGCCCTACAATGGGGAAACCTATTGCCCTGCTAAATAGACATAGCAATAAACAACTCCGAATGGCATACTGTTCCACTGGTGGATCAGTGAGTACATGGCTCAACTCTAATTAAAGAAATGAAAAAGTGGTTTCCCAGGGGAGATTTGATAGAGAATGCCTTCCATTGGCCTAACTAGTTCCATTGGGTTCCCTTGTGAGCTCTGAATTAGCCCTCTTACTCTTTCCTTTTGAGTCCCTCTGAATTCCAGTTACCACCAGAACTGAGAGATAAGCATCTCTGTGGCATGAGACTCAAACTCCCCTAAGTAGCCAGTGAGCCTACAGATGGCACCCAAACAGGGACAGTGATCTGCGATTTTCCCAGAGCAGAATTGATCATCTCATAATGAACAAATGTCTCTCTGAAGGGACAGCAGGTGCAACCATTCGGCACACAGAGCTAGGACGGGGCAGTGATCAACCGGATCATGCCTTGCCCAGAACTGTCATTATACCACCTCCTGCTCCTCAGGCTCCTCTCCTCAACTCAGTGCTGGCACCAAGCATGGACTTATGATCACTGGGTCCTTTTGTTTGCTTCTTTACCCAACATGCTCACATTAAATAAATCTCTGAACTCTGCTTTTCACTACAATTGAAGTGGAATATTGGAATGAGTGACAAAGCCTAGACTAGTGGGCCCCTGATGCAGGGTTTTTCCTGAAAACCTCTGGTTACAGTAGAGCAATGGAATGGAACTATCCTTTAGGGAGAGGTTGGTGCTTTTATTCTGAGAGAAGACTGTAATTCCCTGCCAATTTTTAAAAATAAAAAACATATAACTGTCTTTAAAATATTTAGAGGCCTTTGTTTCAATGAAAAACATGCTACTTCAGTCATGATTTAAAAAATTGATTTTCAAATTTAACAGAATAATTCATCTACTTTTGCTTTATATGTGTATTTTTTCTGATTGAGCTTTGCAAATTATCTAGGATTGGGAAGTGGTATGAAGTATAAATATATTCAACTCCTTTCCTTAAGAAGCAAGGTTTAGAATAGGTTAGACTCTATTCATCAAAATTTGAGGAATACAGTGGTAGATGTTAGAGAACTGCTCAATTCCTTGTCATTATCCTTTGGAGACTGGGTTTTGCTATGTATCCTAGGCTGGGCACAAACTTGCTATGTAACTCAGGCTGCTCTTGAATTCATGATCCTGTCGCATTTTTCCCTAATGGAGTGTTAGAATTACGGATACATGTCACTGTTGATAGCTACACAAATAAGTCCTAGGGGTTCAGAATGGCTTCTCAAAGGGAGAACACGAAAGAATAGCTAAGAACAGTGTCCATCGAAAAGATGGGGTTTAATTTTAGTGTTCCTTTCTGCCTGATCTCCCTGCTCAAGCTATAGGTCTCTCTGTCCTTTTAGTTCTTCAACTGGAAGGTGGAATTTTGAAAGTAATAGCGACTGCCATTCCGGATTGCTGAGAGACTAGGCAAGGCAATATCTGTAGCATGATTAAAATGCTGTGTGGGGTAGGAAAAGCTGGAGGCCCTTTCTAAGCAGAGTAAGTCAGTCTTTACCTGGAGCAGAAGAGAGAAGCAGCAGAGAGGCATAGTGTTTACAAGGTTCAGAAACCTTGTGGGATGGTTAGAGTCACAGGAGGCTGAAGGAGCTGGGCCACATGGTTCTCATCTCAGGCTCAGGCTGACGTGGAAAGTCAGGCAGTTCATAGACCAGGTCCTAATCTGTGAGCCATGAAGTTCTTTCCCTGAAGCAACCACACACAATGCATCTCCTAACTCGTGTTAAAATAAATACCTCATCTTGTCTTTACAATCGTTTTTATTATAAGCTATGGCAGATTTTTTAAAAAGTACTTAACCATGTTAACTCAATGCAGCCATTCAACTGTTTTGCATGTTGTTAGTCATTTTTCCCACTTTTAAAGTATATTTATAATCTTTAAGGATTATGCAGAGTACAGAGAGAAATCTTGGTTGCAATTCCAACCCAAAGAGGTTCTATGTCTCTTTCTTCTAGTTTAGAACAATGTTCACCTTTTTAGATTTGTATGTTCCCTTAGTCAAAAACATTGTCCAAAAAATAGGAGAAGGCTTTTGTGTATAAACAAGACCATTTTAACTGTTTTTTTTAAAAAAAAAAAAGAACAATTGTCCCTCAGAGAGATTTAAGAATACCTTTGGAGCAACTGTTAGTTCTTGTTTCTCAAGGATGTCTGTGAGCAAATATGTTAAAACCTGCCATCTCCATCATCCTTTGTGTCCATCACTGCAGAAAACAATCCTATGCTGACCATGCTAGAGGAAGCCCTCTCTTGTGTAATTCAGTTTAAAGCTGCGTGGTGGTGGCACAATGCCTTTAATCCCAGCACTCTGGAGGCAGAGACAGGTGGATCTCTGTCAGTTTGAAGACAACCTGATCTACAGAGTGAGTTCCAGGACAGCCAAAGCTACACAAAGAAACCCTGTCTTGAAGAAGAAAACCAATAAATAAATAAATAAATAAATAAATAAATAAATAAATAAATAAGAAAGAAAAAGTAATAAACTACTATGCAGTTTCCACTGCTTAAGATGCTGATTTATTCCTTCTCATTCTATATTGTTTTATTTTATCACAAGTTCTTGCTACATTATAGCAGGATGACTTTCTCACACCCATCAGTAGTATAAATAATGACATAGAGTCTTTTTAATATTTTAAAGCTTAGGCCTTTCAGTGAGCGCAGACTCTAAGCTATCTTTTAAACTTATCTATCTTGTCCCTATGTTCTGCCTCGTGGCTATCGCTGTACCTCTCTGCTCCTCTGGGGACGAAGCATCCTGTTCCCTCCACATCCTCCTCTTGACTTTCCCATGTCTACTTTTTCCCCAGCATCCATGTCTCTGTCTCTGTCTCTTTCTCTCTATCTCTCTGTCCCTGTCTCTGTCTCCCTCTCAGGAGCTCAGCCCTTCACTTCCTGTCCAGTTATTAGCCATCAGCTCTTTATTAGAGCCAAATCAGATACAATTCTAGATTGACTCTAGGTTAGTGGAGAAGAATGAATAGTTATAAACTATAAGACCAGTGATGGGCTCTAGAAATAACAATACCAAAGTCCTGCCAGCATCTGCTCTCTACTGGTACAGAGTTAACAACCGAATACACAGAGACACACCTTTATACACTGTACCCCAACACTACACAGCACCAGTCCAGCTTCAAACTATGGTATAGCCCAAGTTGACATTAAACACATAATTTTTCTGCATTGTATTTCTGGGTGCTGTGATGTATTTCTGGCCTTGTTCTCTGCTCTTTACGGTTTCCAAAGCTTGGTAAGTCCAGCGGCCTCGGGATTCTTGTTCTAGACAATAACCAAGTATCCCTAAACTGAGATTTCCCGAAAGAAGGCCAGATATAGAATGCTGAAGTGAGTTAGTCAAATCACTCCATATGTTCTTGTTTCTAATAGCAGCCTAATTAAACAAATCCATTGCCAATTATGTTCTTAGAATTAGATCTATACAACCAATACAAAGTATGGACACTTATCTTCTGCTTTTGAAATTATCTGCTTGTCTTGGCTTTCTTCCTATGTTTCATGTCGACTAAACTTTGTTGTTAAAGTCCTGACGCCCTTAGCGCCTTACTCAAGTGCATGCATTTTCATGAAAAAGTCACAAAGTGTGGGGCTGGCCAGATGGCTCAGTGGGTAAGAGCACTGACTGCTCTTCCGAACCACATGGTGGCTCACAACCACCATTAATGAGATCTGACACCCTCTTCTGGTGCTGTCTGAAGACAGCTACAGTGAATTACTCATGGAGTGAGCAGGGCCAGCAGAGGTCCTGAGTTCAGTTTCCAGCAGCCACACACATGATGGTTCACGGCCATCTGTACAACTTTAGTGTACTCATACACATAAAATAAATAAAATAAATCCTTTTTTTAAAAAAGTGTTTGCTCCTCCTTCAAAACCTTGGAAATGTGTGGCCCATTCTATTCTAAGTTTTCTGTACAGATGAAGACAAACTCGACTCTTAGAAAGCAGTTGGTACTCATACTGTTTTCCTGTGATTGTCTTAGAAAAGGGTCAAAAGCCAGATAATAAACAGAAGACGCTAACTGCCTCACAGGTCTTGAGATCAAGTGCTAGCAAGGTTGTGTTCCCTCCAGTTACTGTGGAAGTAACACTTGTTCATCTCTCTCCTGCCTTCTCGTAGCCTCAGACTATGCAGGCCCATCATTCCAATATTGATGTCCCAAGTCAACCCCTCTATGCTGGCCTCTCTTTTTCTAATTCCCTCTCTTTATAAGGATTCCAAGCCCTATTGGATTAAAGCTCACCCTCATGAACTCATCTTAAATTTTATTGCTGCTATAAAGATTTTATGACCCAAAACAGAGAGAACTCAAGGCATGGGTCAAAACTCAGCACATTTTTCATCAGGTCATGAATGAATTTGTAACGGTAGTGCAGATCGATTAATGTATGAGAATTCTTCAAGGTTCTGAGAGATGAGGTAGGAGAAGTGACTGCTTGCCAAACAATGAGTTTAGAGCTTCTCTAACTTGAAAGACTGGAAAATATTTGGAAGATAGGAGAGCTGTCCATGCTTAGGTTGTGGAAAATATATTTACTTAACCATAACCCTTCCTTGCTAGCTCAGTATTCAAAGTCTCAAAGAACTTGAATGCTTTAATAATATCCCTTGGCTACTTAGCCCAGTAGAATAAGAACCTGCCCCCTGGCAGCTGGAACTGCCCCTTCACCAAGGTCAGACTTAGGATGTTTTCCCCAGAATGACAATGCGTTGCTTAGAATTAAGAGACCAACTGACAGAAGCAAAATCAACTCAAGATGAAATTAAGTTTTAAAAACTAAAAAAAAAAAATGTTGCATCAGTTTCATCCAAATAAGGTTTGACCTCTGTTCAGGCTTAAAGAGAGGCATCAGTCGAAGCAATTTCATCTTGATCACTTTGAGTTAAGTTGTTCCCTTCATGTCTCTAAAAGATCTTCTATCACCATATATCCTAATACAGCACACATGAAGTCTGTACTATAAAAGAAGAAAGCTCAGAAGAACGCTACCCATTTAGGCCTGTAAAATGCTAACTCTCTATCAGCTGATTGCAATCCGTGTTCCAATTCATTTCTCTTTAGAAGTCTATCATATTTAAAAGAGAAGGCTTTGGAGGTTTTTCCACAGTGAGTCGGGAATGAGACTTGATACCTCTGGGGATATTAAAAAGCTCAACCCCTGAGTTCTCTTGTTTTTCTTAGTTATACACACCTCCATTAACCACAAGTAGTCTTTTTATTGTAGCTTTTCTGTTGTTTTACAAGTGTCAGTGGGCCGCCAGAGTCACCCAGGAGTCAGCAGTTCTAGACTGTCATGTGTGACAACGCCAGCTCCTAGGGGAAAGGTCTCACAAGCAGTGCTTCGAGCTGCTTTGTGGAAATGTCATGCGGTGGATTCCAAAGAAGTCTGTGCCTTTCAACCATTCATGCCCCACCTCTGCAATAATTCTTACTGCATTCAATTGCAGAGCCACTGAAAGATATTGATAAGTTAAGAAACAAAAATAAAAATGTTCACTATTTGGAAATCTTTTGTTTAATAATATAATATCACCAAAAGTATATTGTGGTTCAAAATATACTTGTGGTACAAAATTCCAGGTGCAAAAGAACAATAGACTTGTAATAGTTTTTATTTCAAAATGTTTTGTTTCTATACCACTCAGTACTCCAGTTTATCTTGGCTTCCCTGTTCTTATAGCTGTGTCAGAATGAGAAACAATGAAAACCTACAAATGTTTCATATACAAATATGTTGAAGTATCTTAGCAGCTCCAATAGTCTAACCTGCACAAAAGAAACAGAACTTTTATTTTAATGTTTTTTTATTTTTAGGAAAATTGCTTATTGAGCCATTTATTCATGTGACAAATAATTATTGATGTTCTCATATGTGCCAGACATTATTTAGGTCCTGATTAGGAGAATAGACACCAGCCAAGCTGTCTACTCTGATGGACTTGTGTGTTGGTAGAAGTGGACTGTGTGACAGCTTAATGAAAAAGTGGCACCAACAACTCCACACAGATGCCAATGACAGAAATCAAGACGCTGGGAGGGAGAGCTACTGTGCTGTCCTTAGAGCAGGTGATAAGAAGAGATCTCCCTGACTTGGTGACAAGTTAAGAGCTAAGTAACAAGAAAGGCCCAGCCAAGGACAGAGGCAAAGAACTCAGATCATCAGCCAGAATGTCATGTTAAGGACCTGAAAAGTCCATCTTCTAAAACAGAAAGATGTAACGGGAAGCAGCAGGGAAGCAGTGAGCCCAGAGAGGCAGGAGAAGGGTTCTCACTGCGACAGGGAGCCACTTTGCAGTAGGGACTAAAAAAAAAAAAAAAAAAAAAAAAAAAAAAAAAAAAAAAAAAAAAAAAAAAATTAAATAAATCCACATTTTAAAATTCACTCCACTGGGAAGAGAGGACATTACTTGAGGTGTCAGCTGAGGACTGGCTTTCCACACACAGTAGCTTACGCAGGATAGAAGGTTTCACATTTGTCTCCTAACACAACATCCAGAACCACCAGGGATATATTGTAGTTCCTTGGTCTTTTTCTTTCTTTCTTTCTATTAGGTGTTTTCTTTATTTACAATATCTCCTTTCCCAGGCTCCCCTCCAAAATAAAATAAAATAAAATAAAACAAACCCTGTTCCCTCCCCCCTCCCCCTGCTCACCACCCTATCCCCTCCTGCTTACTGGCCCTGGCATTCCAGTACACTGGGTCATAGAACCTTCACAGGGCCAAGGGCCTCTCCTCCCATTGATGATCGACTTGGCCATCCTCTGCTACATATGCAGCTGGAGTCCCACCATGTGCGCTCTTTGGTTGGTGGTTTAGTCCCTGGGAACTCTGAGGGTACTGGTTAGTTCATATTGTTGTTCCTCCTAAGGGGCTGCAAACCCTTCAGCTCCTTCGGTCCTTTCTCTAGCTCCTTCATTGAGGACTCAGTCCAATGAATGACTGTGAGCCTCTACTTCTGTATTAGTCAGATACTGTCAGAGCCTCTCAGGAGACAGCTATATCAGGCTCCTGTCATCCAGCACTTGCTGGCATCTACAATAGTGTCTAGATTTGATGATTGAATATGGGAAGGATTCCCAGGTGGAGCAGTCTCTGAATTGTCCTTCCTTTAGTCTCCATAGTTATTCTCTACAACTCCTTCCATGGATATTTTGTTCCCCCTTTTAAGAAGGAACAAAGTATCCACACTTTGGTCTTCCTTCTTCTTGAGTTTCTTGTGGTTTGTGATTTGTACTTTGTGTATTCCAATCTTCTGGGATAATATCCACTTATCAGAGAATGCACACCACGTGTGTTCTTAAAGGAACCTCTGGTGGAATCACCATCCCAGACCTTAAGCTGTACTAGAGAGCAATTGTGATAAAAACTGCATGGTATTGGTGTTTTTCTATTTGATCAACAGCATACCCTTAGATAGCTGCTCTTTAAAAAAAATCTAAGCAGAAGGAAGACAAAATCCCAAGAAATTAAAAGGGTCTCTGTCTGTTGACTCCTTTCCCCTTTAAACAGTGTATGTAGAGATACTCCTAAAACTTAAGTCAGAACTTCGCACTGCACATATGCGCAACGCTTTATCCGAGGAAGGCTGCTTTTCAGTTTCGAATTGGACACATTGATTCCTTTCACAATTAGGGAGAAGAGGAGAGAGAGAAACTACAGTCTGGATGAATTGTATGGGAGAAGAATTGTTCTTAAATAAAAGAATAAAAACAGAAGCAATATTAAAATTTTTCCTAACGTAGGAAAAGATAAAGCACAGGAACTGGCTTCGGCATAGATACACTGGAGGATTCAGGATCTCGTTCTACGTTTACATCTCTTGCTACTGCTGTGTCCCACTTTAATCCACAAATCTTTCAATACAAGTATGAGCACAAATACTAATAATATGGTCTCCCTAGCCTCCCGCTTGCTTGTGTATGAATAAATAATAAAATAGCAATGAGAGTTATTTCATGGTGGTGAATTTCAAAATGACGATGAAAAGACGCAAGCAGAAAGGCTTAGCTCGACGCATGGTGTACGTAAACTCCATATGTCCACTTGACGGTAAGCTTCATGAAGACAGGCATCAAGTGCATTGTATGCAAGAACTCAGGGAATCTTTGCTGGATGCTGGATAAATAAATGCAAGAGGTAAAGTCCCGAGAAGTTTAGGGTTGTAACTGTGGTTGCACCGCAATGGGTAGAGCGTATAGGTTTGTGTTAAAAATACACAGAAGAGGGAAGCAGCAGCAGCAGCGGCTTTACAAACATGTAATTAGCTGCACCCAGATTAAGCTCACCCTGCATTCTCTGGATTTTTGGAAGAAAAGTCATTGCTGGTAATGTTGTCTCTGGAGCATCGCCAAGACTCGAAACATAAATTTGCTTCCTATGATGCTCTGTGAAGAGAGGATAACACAGAAGGAAAAACTACATTAACTGAGAAAACTCAAGGGTTTCTGAGTTCATTTAAAGACAAAAATTGAAATATCTGTAATTTTAGATTTTTCACATTAGGAAAATAATTAATAACTGATTTAAGAAAAATGGCATTATCAACTAGCTGATAGTAATCCTTTCTAAGTTGCAATTTATACCTGAAGGAGGTGATCAGTGTTTTCATAAGAACCATCACTACATTTTTAGCCATCAAGACATTTTGTGAAGTCTTAGATTTTTTTCCTTTGAAAAACTACATAGAGAATATGAATGGATATCTGCTAGGATTTTTTAAAAACCTACATCTAAATTTTAAGCTTATTATTCTGCAGTCTTACTTTTTAATTTCTTGTTATTATATTTCATCTTCCAGAAATAAAAAATGATAGTTAACATAAATTTATGAAAAGATCTAGTTCCAATGCCCAGTTACTGATGCAGGGTTTGAAGCAGAAGAGAAATATTACAAGCATAAGTCTCTTGCCAGTAGGAGCCAGAAGCAAAGAGCAATTTAAATGAATTTGTACTGTTTGCTTAGTCAATACTTTTAATTATGAAGTTAAAATATAATTATACTTTTGTCCCTTGCTTTTCCTCTCTGGAACAACTCAGGTCAATCCTTACTATCTTTCAAATTTATGGTCTCTTTTTATTTAATTGTTGTTATATAATGTATATATAATATATAACATATATTTTATTTATATATACTTATTGTTATATTTGGCATATATGCCTAGTTATATAAATACAACCTGTTCAGTCCACATAATATTGCTTGCATGTATATGATTTCAGGGCTGAAAACTTGGTATTGGATAGGCAACTTGTGGGGACTGGCTCTTCCCTGAGGTAAGGCCATTTCTTGACTATGAAAAGCCATTGGAAGAGTTTATGAAGGATATAATGTGTTCCATTTAGGGTTAGAAGTACGATTCTGTCTGTAAGATATAGATGACTTGAGATAAGTTATAAAAAGAGGTAAAATAAGGAAGCGTGGACACTGAAGTAGCCAAAAATAGTACAGTTGTGACTGGGTGGTGTTGGTGCATGCCTTTAATCCCAGCACTCAAGGGGAGAGGCGGGTGGACCTCTGTGAGTCCGAGGCCAGCTTGGTCTACAGAGCGAGTTCCAGAACAGCCAGAGCTACATAGTGTGACCCTGTCTTCAAAACTCAAAAACCAGAAGGTAAAGTTTTCATGCTGCAGAATAGATATTTGTGAGTGAATTAAAGTTTTCTTCTACAGGTAGAAGTTACAATAGTAAACAAAAATTAGATACTAAGGAAGAAGGGAAAACAAATGAAAGTATAGATTTTTTACAGAAGACAAATCAATTTAGCCATGGACATGGGGGTAAGTCTGTGGAGAAATATAATAAGTGAAGTTTAGACAGGCAAAACATTCACTTATGCTCAATTATGAGATGAATGGACAATGACCTTTGTGGAGTAACCTAGAAGTTGTATGGAAAAATCAAGTTAATAAAGTACAAATAGGTGGTTTTAGTTTCCCAAGTAAAGGAGCCATCTGGTCCAGGCAGCGAAGGAGCTGATCTGTGCAGTTGTATCGGCATGGAAGACCAGGACAGCGGTGGGAAATAAGACAGAGTCTGATACCTACGTGTTATGTGTAAGACCGAAGGAGAAGGTGATGTCTAACATTTTTAACAAAAGAAAAAGTCAGGTACATCATCTATCCCAAAGAACTTGGGCTCTACCTTGTGGATGCTAGGAAGCCATTGAATAGGTTGTAATACTATCACAGTGGCAGTCATGATGGATGGCGGGCCAGGAATCTGGCGGGAAAAGGCAGACTAATTAGGATGCTCTTGAAATCACTTGGTGAAAGATAATGAGAGTGTTTACGAAGATAGCAGCAGTGGGAAGGGATGTGAGGACAGAGAGAAGATATATTTAGTTGGTTGGGTAAGAGGACAGAGAGTGGAGGGGTCAAAGATGATGACAGTCTCCTTTCCAGTCGGCTACAGGGTGACAAAATCTATTTCACAATTATGAAAATGGAAGAAGAAAAGGCAACGGGGCCTAAGATAGGGCCAGGTAATTAGGCAGAAATGTGCAAAGGAAGTGTAGAGTCTACATTAGGAGTACGTTTGGAGTAAAGAGAGCTCGAGGAGGTGGAGAGGGTGTTAAATGCTCCTGGCTGTCAAGTAAGTTAAGAACCAAAAGTTTCCCCTCTGAATTAATGGCCAAGGCACAGGGTGAAAGCAGTTTCAGTGGGGTGGTAGAGACAAAAACCAGACTGAGGTGGGAGGAAGACTAAGGGAGGAAGTGGTGGTAGTCTAGACGCCCTCTTCAGAAAGCTTGGAAAATAATAAAAAGGAGACAGACAGACGGAGGCATAGAGAAAGAGGAAGGGAGAAAGGGAAGAAAATGAGCCCATAAAATAAAGCCAGCATTTCCCTTGATTGAGGTGTTATGTATATATGTGACATTACATATGCATGGTCACAGATATATGCTTATGTGCATATACACATCTATATATATAACCTATAACCTACATAAATTGCTATATATGTTAATTTATATCTTATATATTTAACTTGTTTTGAACTTGTAATATAAACAATTTAAATTGTAAACATTGAAGATTAATATTATGTACTATCATTTGCTATTCTAGTGAACAATTTTATATGATAAAAGTGAGTCACAAGAAAATATCACTTAAATGATATTAAACAGTTATTAGATTGCTGCTTTAACTTACAGGGTATTTCAACATTGTTTTGTCAATTTAAAAAAAAATGAAATGATGCAAAGGAGGAAATCCCACCTTGCTCCTTACATTTTCCATATGTTATTTATTCTTTAACAATAGGATAATTATTTCCAGGTTACCATTTACCCGCTGTAGGCCTCTGGGTGTTTATTTTACATAGGCTTGTGCCTTACTGCTAAGTATTTCTTTAGAATAGTATTTGATATCCCTGAGTTTATCATTCACAGAACATGTGAGTCCACTCATCAAGCAAAACACCAAGAATCTCATCTTGTAATAAATCAAAAATATTTCCCTTGTGAAGTTCAGGTAATATCAGCAACTTTAGAATGAATACATTTCTAAGTCCGTGTTCCCAACTTTCTCTCACCACAATACCTAATCATGTCTGTGTCCACAATGGACCAGATACTGTACTGATAGTAGGGGACACAAGAAACACTATATACAAAAATCTACCACCTTTGCAGCTTCCAGGGCTCCTCCACCACAAATCAGATCTGTAAATGCCTTCTGTACAAACGCTTTCCTTATGCGGCCCACACTCCGACGCCAGCACCATGCTACGCCCCTTGTCTGGCTTTGACATTTCACACTGGATCATAGTGATCCTTGACCTATGGGATCGAAGAAAAAAAAGTGGTGGGCATCAAATTGAGACTCAAGGATTTATTCAGCAGGTGCATATCAGGAGGGACTACAAGATGAAGTAAGTCCCCTAGATAAACAGGGCAGGGGTTTGATGAGATGAAAGCAGGAGAGTTGTGCATGTACTGGAGAATCATTTTCAGCTTTAATTGCTCTAAAGCTCTAGCTTTGTAGAAATGGTCAAGATCAAGAGTTGTTTCACCTGCTACGTGAACTAGAAACTAGCCACAGCACAGGAAGAGCCTCCTGTAGAAGGAAGGATCAGCTGCACCAGGAGCCACCTGCTGAGCCTCATCCCTAGCAATCACAGAATCCTTTGATGTGATATTCTTCGTCATGTTTCCTTTTTCTTAGTGTGAATACACCACAATTTTGTGAAGCCACTGATCCACCCAGGATGCTTCTGGGTCTGATTCCCTTTGAAAAAAAACCCTTGAGAACCTGAATTGACTGTCCTGCCTTTAAATGTCCAAGATCGGCTACAGGCACCAGGTCTGTGCTGCTAAATCAGCAGTGAGAGAATGCAGAAAGTTTTTGTTTGGGGTTTTTGGTTTTTGTTGTCTTGTTTTTGTATTCATTTGTAATTGGGATATTTTATTTCTTGTTATATTTTTCGAAATTTGTCAAGGCTATTCCATCTTTATATTGACTGCCTTTTGAAAGCTGGTTTTAAAATAATGGGTTTTTTTATGAATAAAAATTGATTTCTAACTGTTCAAAAAAAGAGTTGTTTCACAACTCTCACTTGACATTACAGGATCAGGTCCCTCCTGACAACTGTCATAACAGTTTCACCTGGAGCTCTTTGGAAACCCCTCAAGTTTTCAAGGTTGGTAATGGCACCAACTTAGAGAGGGGGAGACAGAAAAGCAGAAGAAAACATCAAAGGCAGAGAGCGTGGAGTCTGTTTCAGCCCTTCACTATGCCCATTCACCCTGTCAGCTCTTATCTGCATGCAGGAAGTGTCTAAGAGCTGTACTCAACCATTTCCTCTGACTGAGTCCCAGAGGGTTTGAGAGGGCTTTCTGATCTCCTGTGTCTACATCTGACATAGGTACTAGGATGAATTTGTTCTGAAAGGAAAGGGGAGGGAAGTGAAAGAGAGAGGAGGGAGGGAAGAGACAGGAAGTAGAAAGAAGTAGAAGGGAAAGGACTTTTTTTTAAATGTCAATTGCTTCCTTAAAGCATTCTTTCCATTAAAATGTCTCTCTGGGTCATAAACCCTCAAGAGTTTTCTTGAACTATATCACAATATGAAGAGATCTGTTAAGATTAGTGAACTCTGTGTGTGTGTGTGTGTGTGTGTGTGTGATGTATTTTTACTAGTAAAATAATTGATGCAATTGAAGGAAATCTAGTTTGAAATGTCTTGCTCAAAAAATTCAGGAATGTTGAATTAGAACCTAGAAATGCTAGAATCAGAAAGAATGGGAGCGAAGATCTTTCTCTGAGACATTTTTTTTTTGTTCCTACTGCTTTTTGTGCATTGATTTTTTTCTTTTTCTTCACTTGGCCTTTCTGTATGAGAAAAGGAAGCCAACATTAACATTTGTGACTACTAGTATCTCATCAACTTCAACAGAAACGTGTATTCTATTTACCAACAACAAGGAAAAAAACAGAAATGGATGTACATTTTGACCTAGGTTGGGCCATCTGCCCATCCTCAAGTGAACATTATGTCTAAATTATAGCCTTTCTTGTGGCCAGAATTATGTTGTCAGTTACAGAGCCTTACCACCCAGGCCCAGACAATGGTCACTGTCCACCCATACAGTTTATGTGAAAATTAGCTGTCTATAAAAATACAGCTAGTCTGTATGTGTGTGTGTGTCTGTCTGAGGGGGGGGGAAGAGGGAGAGAGGGAGAGAGAAAGTGCTGTGTAAGTATATATGTGAGTGTGTGTATATATGTGTATGTGTGCATGCACACTTGTGTATAAGACAAAGAAAAAAGAATTCACTCATAAAGCAACTGTATTTGAGAAAATTCCTCAAATTTCTTTAAACTTCTTTTTTTAACTTTAAAAAGGATTTATTTATTTATATGATTACAATCATCACTGTCTTCAGACACACCAGAAGATGGTTGTGAGCCTCCATGTAGTTTCTGGGCAGTGAACTCATGACCTTTGGAAGAGCAGCCAGTGCCCCTGACCACTGAGCCATCACTCCATCCCTAAGAAAAACAACTTAAAAAGACCAAAACATCTAGAAAAAGAGAAGTCATTACAGATCTGCCACCAAAAAGAGCCCATGGCCAGGAATTTTAGGATAAAATCCCACCAGACTTCCAAAGTGGAGTTAATGAGAATATTGCTCAAAATATTCAACAATATAGAAACAGAAGAAACATTAACTGATTTATTTTGTGAGCCTATGGTTACTCAATACACATTCAAAAAGACACAGCAAAAAAAAAGAGAATTACAGCATAATTTTACTTAAAACCACAGATGTAAAAATACTAAATAAAACAAAACAAATAAAATAAAATAGAAGCACATCAAAACATCACCCACCATGATTAATGAAGTAGTATTCATTTAAGAGATGCAGGGATGGTTTAACATAATGTGCTTAAAGTGTAAAGAAAATAAAAGAAGTGATCATCTCATTTGATGATCAAAATTTTCTGACACTATCCAACCCAGTTTATGATAAAATTCTTGGAGTGACTAAGGATACAAGGGACATACCTAAACATAATAATGTCACTTTACAGCAAGCCTATAGCCAACATTAAATTAAATGGGAGTTATTCAAATAAAAAAGTACTATCTAAAAGATTAACTAGAGCAATAAAACTGAAGGGGATGAAAGTTTTATGAATTAGAAAGAAGGAAGGAAAATTATCTTTATTTGCAGGTTCTATGATAGCATACATAAGTGGACCAAAATTTCCCCAAGGCAATTCCAGAGCTGATAAACACTTTCAGAAAAGTTGGTGGGTACATGATTAATTAAAAATACAAACAAATATCAATGTAAAATGGGTTTACAGGTGAAAACAAAATAGAGAGACTTCAATGTGGAAATGTAGGCCAGGCCCAAATAAATATTTACCTTTGAAACATTTGCCTTGGTCACAGTGTCTCTTCTTAAGTACTGTTATGATAGATGTGACCATGTTTTTGATTAGAGTAATCTGGATTTTTAGACTTTGGATGTTTACATGCATTAAGTGGAACTTAATGGGCTATCCTAGTAGGAATATAGAAACATAGGCCCTGGGGGGGAGATTTGAACTTTGTATATAAGTTTTATGATATCTTGCTGAATATTTTTGCTGCCTTTTGCTCTATTTTGAAGAGTGTCCTTGAGGCTAAGGTAAAGAAGTTTAGACTAATTGCATTGACAAAGGAAGTCCAGAAAGGCCAGCATAACCTTTCTTCTGTGTTTACTCTCATGATGATATTTTTGATCATGTATAATAATCTTTAAACTTCTTTATAGGGTGATTTTATCTGTTTTCTTTATACTTCAATTAAACAGAGATAAGTTGTACAATTCCTTTGGTTTATTTCAGCCATAAGAAAATTTTACCTATTAATTAATCTCCAAAGGACATGGATGGTTTATTCTTCTCATCCACTCTTTAGGTGTGGTTCATTTTCATTTTTTTCTATAATGGTTGGATTTACATACAGAGTAATAGATTTCACCATGGATAGTCATATTTTGCAACACTTGAATTTTACCTCAAGGAGAAAGGAGCACCAGGTGAAGGAGCACAGAGGCAGGCACCTCAAATTTATGATAGATACGTGTGTATACATATAAATATGATATATATACATATATACAGCAAGCGTATGTCAAGTACTTATTGAACCCATTTAAAAAAAGAATAAGTGGCATGGTAAAGCCAATTCAAATAGTATTTGATAAAGTATACACAAGTACCAAAGAAAAGTGTCAGAAGAAAACATCTAGTTTTCTCAACTATTAGCTATAAACCTAATTCACTAAAGAAATGTAAAAACAATGTGATTTTGTGATTTGTCCTCGCTGATGCACAGAAACAATTGACATCTCTCCATTACAAGAATGTACAAATAAACATGGAACTGTGTAGATGCTTGACCTTCATCACAACCACACTTTCAAGAGAGCACACATGTCAGTGCATAACATGAGGTCAATGTCCAGTCATCCTCTGCATTGGTGCCAGGTTTTCCTTTTCTTTCTTCGTTTTTATTGGATATTTTATTTATTTGCATTTCAAATGTTATCCCCTTTCCTGGTTTCCCCCCAGAAACCCCCCATTCCATCTCTGCTCCCCCTGCTTCTATGAGAGTACTCACCCACCCACCCACCCACCTGCTCCAACCTCCTCATTCTGTCATTCCCCCACACTGGGGCATCGAGCCTTCACAGGACCAAGGATGCTCTTTGGTTGGTGGTTTAGTCCCTGGGAGCTAAAGGCTGAAAGCTTTAAAAAAAAATCTACTTATTGTACCACCATCCATGAATGTGTAGCTTCCTCACACCAAAGCTCCAGGTTTCTTTTCATTTAAATCTAGCCAGTCTAGCATATACAGCCCATATTCTGGTAAAGTCTTACAACCTTCTCAAATGGTTTACACTCTTTCTTCCAGGAGCCGAGTTGTGGAGGAGCAGCTGTGCAGGCTGCCAAACAGTTCTCCCACAGCCTCTTTGGCCTTATTGCATGCTTATGAGAGGTGGGAAGGAGGCATTGCTTCTGGATTCAGAACAGCCTTCATTGTCTCATACTTTGCCCTCATAGCATCTTGCTCTCGGATGTGAGGATATTTGCTATTTATTACATTGCTCTCATCATTAAGAACTGCTGCGTTCTTAGCCCCTTATATACAATAGTGTTCAGTGTCAGGACCAGGTGCCTGTGGGTGAGTGCTTTTTCCTTCGATTGTGTGCTCTAAGAACAACAGTTGTCTCAGTTCCATTCCGATTCAGCAAGCCCATGATGCTTACAAGTGCTTCTTAAATGCTCATAGTTTGATTTTTACTTTCATTGCTCTTATTACTTCCCAGGCGTACAAAGTCTGCACGCATGCACTGCAGTATCTCTGGAGATTCCACTTTCAGAATCAGCATCAGTTAGTTTTACATGCCCGCCTTCCCCCTGAGCTTCTGTCACGGCAGACAGCTGTTGACAAAGGCATAATGGCTAAGAGCATGCAGTTTGTGGTTAGACAGAATTGAATCGGAAATGGCAATGCAAATTATCACTTGGGAACTTGGGCCTATTACTTAACTCCTGGAGATTTTAGTTTCCTTATACCTAAAATAAGATAGTAGAAACTTCTTTCCAGACAGTGATATGGCCAAGATAATGTTCTTGAGATGCTTTGTGCACGATACACACTCCATAAATGATGGCCATCCTCTCTAGGACCTTGAATTCCCATGTTCGCTTACATTTTTTATACAGGCTGCTACTTCTCATTCAGCTGCAAGTCCCATGTACACGTAAATGATCATTTTTGTTATATTCTCCATTCATGATAATTCCCCCATCTAACAAACACAAGGATTTCACTTTTGCTTGATCCCAAAATTATTTGTACTTTTTCATTGTAGCAAATGCTTCACAAGAATAGCATAAGTTGGGCTGAAGAGATGGCACAGCAGTTAAGAGCACTGATTGCTCTTCCAAAGGTCCTGAGTTCAAATCTCAGCAACCACATGGTGGCTCACAGGCATTCGTAAAGAGATCTGATGCCCTCTCCTGGTGTGTCTGAAGACAGCTACAGAGATAATAATAAATAAATCCTTTTTAAAAAAAGAATATCATAGGTTATTTTTAAGTGGAAGCCTTTTAGGGAAGAAATGCAGAATGTATACACAAAAATTTGTTTATTTATATATGTGGGGTATAGACACATATAGAAAGTTTAAATGCCCTCTCATTCTATAATATACTGTTCATCTGTATTCTAATAGCTTTGCTTTCATGGGTCCTGTGTCCTTGAAATCTACCATTTGTTAATAAGTTTTCCTATTATTATTTGAATTTATACAGTTACATTATATTTTGAGGACATTTTCAATTTTTTTATACTCACACTTACTTGTTAGTAATTAACTATAGCATGCCTAACCATTTATCAAATGTAGTTACAGATAATTACCTAGGTTTAGGAATTTCACCAAAGATTTTCCAAGTTAGTAATGACTCATAGACAATACCTTGTCAATGACTGTATCTTCAATGCTTTTAATTTGTTTTCAAGATGCACTTAGTTCTCAAGGGATGTTTATTTTATTTTATGTGTATGTGTGTGTGGCCTGTGAATGCATATGGCCACCACATGTGTGATTGATGTCTGTGGAAGTCAAAAGATGGTATCAGATGGACCTAAAGTTAAAGTTGCTTTCAAGCCACCATGAGAGTGCTGTGAACTGAACTCATGTGCTCTGCAAGAATCCTCAATGGATTTAAAATAACCATCAGTTTATGTATTTTTGAGGACTTAATGAACAATGAGTAGAAATGTTAAGTGGATTTTCAAAATAAACTATTCAAATCATCAATAAGTATCAAAAACTCATCTGACTAAAATTTCCCTCTATGGGACTGGAGAAGTGGCTCAGTGGTTAAGGACATTGGCAGTCTCTAGAGATAACCCAGGTTTGGTTCCCAGAACCCATGTGGTGACTCACAATGATCCATAGCTCTTGCTGCAGAGGATACAACACTCTCTTCTGACCTCTACAGCCACTGCACACAGATGGTGCACATACATACATGCAGTTTAAAAACACTCATGCACACAAAATAAAAATCAATAGATGTCTTAAAATGTCTCCCTATAGTCTCTGCTCCACTCTTTGTCCCTGTATTTCCTTTAGACAGGAACAATTCTTGGCTAACATTTTTGAGATGGGTGGGGGGATCCATCCCACATGCACACACCAAACCCAGACACTATTGCTGATGCCAAGAACTTGCTGACAAGAGCCTGGTATAGCTGTCTCCTGAGAGGCTCTGCCAGAGTCAAGTAAAATATATCTGGGGTGAGCTCTCTAAGCATCTGAGAATGTATGTTATTTGTATATGCATTGGTTACTTGGCCATGGCTGTGATCAAGCACCATGACCAAGGCAACTTAGAGAAGGAAGGGTTATTTGGGGCTTATGGTTCCAGGGGGATGAATCCATCACTATGACGGGGAAGCATGCCAACAAACACTAGGCATGGTGACAAGAATGGCGGAAAGCTCTTATCTGGGAGCACAAATAGGAAACAGAGAGGGCGCTGGGAAATGGCAGGAGACTTTGAAACCTCAAAGCCTGCTGGCAGTGACATACTTTCTCCAACAAGGCCGACACTCCTAAGCCTCTCCATACAGTTGGGGAGTACATATTCAAATACCCAAAATACATGTCAGGCAAACCAACAGAGCACATTAAAATCATTTACTCTGTTACCAATAAATGAATAAAAAATGTTTTCACAATAGAATTTGTTGTAAAAATTGTGTGCAAATGTACAAAACATTCCAGGTGAATTCAACTCTACTGAAAATGGGTCACACATGTAAGCAGACAGTTCATCAGAAAATTTACAGAGATAAACAAAAAAAATATGGTTCATTTTACCTAATGGATACACCAAATTTATTAAATGTAGTAGAAATGAGTCTGTGAGATAAAAGATCAACTAAAAATGAGTAACTGACTTGTGAAATGAACAAGCCTTTAAGAAAAATGACCCAGCTATACCACTCTTGTAGATATGCCCAAAAGATGTTCCACCATACCACAAGGACACATGTTCCACTATGTTCATAGTGGCCTTATTTGTAATAGCCAGAAGGTGGAAACAACCCTGATGATCCTCAACCAAAGAATGGATACAGAAAATATGGTTCACTTACACAATGTAATACAATGTAATAACTCAGGTATGAAAAATGAGGACAACATGAATTTGCAGGCAAATGGATGGAAATAGAAAGTATCATCCTGACCCAAAAGGATATAATTAGTATGTACTCACTGATTGGTGGATATTAGTCAAAAAAGTTCAGAGTACCTAGGATACAACCTACAGATCGTAAGAAGTGTAACAAGCAGAAAGGCCCAAGTAAGGCTGTTTCAATTCCAGTTAGAAGGGGGAAGGAAATTTTCATGGGAGACAGAGGGGGGCCGAGGATCTGGATGGTAGAGGGAAGGAGGAAGGGAAAGGGGAAATAGGAAATTGAAATAAATTTTTCTAAAGATTTATTTATTTTATTTGTATGAGTACACTGTAGCTGTACAGATGGTCGTGAGCCATCATGTGGCTGCTGGGAATTAAACTCAGGACGCACCCCCCACACCCCCCTCCCGCTCGCTCCAGCGTAATTCACTGTAGCTGTCTTCAGACGCACCAGAAGAGGGCGTCAGATATCATTACGGGTGGTTGTGAGCCACCAAGTGGTTGCTGGGATCCGAACTCAGGACCTTCGGAAGAGCAGTCAGTGCACTTACCCGCTGAGCCATCTCACCAGCCCCTGAAATAAATTTTTAATAAAAGAAAGAAAAATATAACCAGAGACCAGTAAGATGGCTCATCAGGAAAAGACCCTTGCTATGCAAAGCTTGGGGGGGCCTGAGTTCAATTCCCAGAGGCCACATGATGGAAGGAGAGAATTGATCTCCATAAGTTGTTCTCTAACCTCCACATATACAACATGGCACATTCGCCCACACGCATACATCCTGCAGGCATACACAATAATTTTTAAGGATAACTTTGAAGGGGGAAAGCTAACAGGAGAGATAACTCAGTAGTTGTTACAGTTGTGTAGTTTAGTCTTCTTATGGAACCCCTAACAGTGGGAGCAGGGGCTGTCTCTGATTCTGTTTCCTACTTTGGGGACCCTTTCCTCCTACTGGGTTTTCTTGTCCAGTCTTAATTGAAGAGGAGATGTCTAGTCTTCCTGCAACTTAATTTGACACGGCTCATTGATATCTATGAGAGGCCTGCCTTTTTCTGAAGAGAAATGGGGAAGGAGTAGATGGGGAGTGTCGGGGGAGAAGGACAGTCGGGAGAGGGACTGAGAGGAGAGGAGGGAGGGGAAACTGTGGTAGGAATGTAAATGAATACATTTTAAAAATTAAAAAAAAAAAAAGAATGCTTGAGGCACAAACTTGACAACAAAAGCTGTGGCCCAGGATCCACATAACAAGCTGATCATCTGAAAAATAACAAATAGCTAAAGCCCATCTCGAAGAGATCCGAGGTTCTAGTGTTCTCTTCTAGACTACATGGATCCATACTTACGTAAACCCACACTCCTGTACAATCTCTCCCCCCCCCTCACACACACACACGCACACATACACACACACAGTGGAAAGAAAAAAAGAGAAGTAAAATGTAACGAATCTTGATTCTGTGAATCTATTTCAGTTATCAATTGATCTTTGTATGACTCACTTGCCAAAATCTAACTGGTTAGCTACTGTGCTGATAGTAAAGAGACAATCTTCATTATCAGAAAGAAAAAGACAATAGGTAGAATTCTATAACATTGTATATGTATAGTACATACAGAGAGAGAGAGAGAGAGAGAGAGAGAGAGAGAGAGAGAGAGAGAGAGAGAGAGAGAGATTTGGTTTTTTAGAGACAGGATTTCTCTCTGTAGCCCTGGATGTCCTGGAACTCACTTTGTAGACCAGACTGGCCTCGAACTCAGTAATCTGCCTGTCTCTGCCTCCCAAGTGCTAGGATTAAAGGTGTGCACCACCACCACCTGGCTAAGAATTTTTGTTTAGCAATTTATTCTACTTAGTTACATCCACTAAAAATAAGTATTGGGAAAACAAATGCATGTTCCATTTCATCTTATCAAATGTTTTTTAAAAACAGTATTAAACATTTACAGTTTTAATTTATAAACATTTTGTATGTGAAGTCAGAACAGAAGTTTCCTATTCCCTGGAGTCAACTTGTGCTTAAATAGAAACAGTGACAACACAGTGAGCAATGTGTTTCACATTGCACCTCACTAAAAACTCATCAGTTTTATTTGTTTGGATTTACAATAACAGAAAAAGCTGCCCCTGTCTGCAATCCTTCTGTATAAAATTGTAAATAGTGAAAACCAGAATACATCTTATTTTCTGAGAGCTTTCAGTGAGCCTTTGTATTACCAACTTTTCTTTTATCACCACCATTCAACTGAGAATTTAGAATCAGAGAAAATACCCACAGAATGATCTGAAAGCAAGGCCAACTCAGAAAGTGGCTTTTCCTTTAGGCTTCTCTCTACTGAGTCTCCGTGTCCATTTGAGCTGGTATTAGGATAAGATTTTATCTTGCTCACACTTGGATCATTATAGAACTTCATCCTCTCATTCTCCATTTAGTATCCTTTATAGAACACCCTGGGTTTATGGTGGTGAATCATCTGGCATTGACTGCATCACAGCCCCTTATCAAATGCTCTTTGCCATTTAGATAATAAAATCCAAATTATTTTGAAAGACATTTCAAATTCCCTCCCTGTAGTTATTGCTTTACCTTATTCATGGCACCAAACCATCACATTGCAATCTTAAATACATTTGATACAAATTAACTTATTCTTACAAAACAATGGTGAACATACAAAGTGAAAAATTAAGGGGTTTTATAGATGGTAGTAGTTTGCTGATAGAACATCCACCTATCATTTTGATTTAAAGCAGCATACTAAAATAAATAAATATTACTACAACATAGTTTCCATTATCTCTAATACTCATGGGAACAATGACTTTGGAAATGCCATTTCAAATTCTAGATATCACTCTTCCTAGAACTGTAGTAGAAGGAGAAATTTTAATATATCTGCATAAAGGAATTTTATTATGGCCTTAGATATTTCACTAAGAAGTTTCACTTACTGATGTCTTTCTGCTTTTTTTTTTGTTTTGTTTTGTTTTGTTTTTTTGTTTTCTGAGACAGGGTTTCTCTGTATACCTCTGTAGCCCTGGCTGTCCTGGAACTCACTCTGTAGACCAGGCTGGCCTTGAACTCAGAAATCTTCCTGTCTCTGCCTCCCAGTGCTGGGATTAAAGGTACATGCCTGGCTGTCTTTTCTGCTTGAATTAGATTACATTAAAGTGTCTTCCATTTCTAACACCAAATGCCATTTTCAGTTTTCATTGTGGCATCTCTGAGTGTAGAGTATCAGAATACCATATTGCTGTGTAGATGAACTAAATGAACTTACAAGCAGATCATGTTCCTGATATTTCACTTTACCAAGCCACTCTCCCCTGTCCTTTGTTTGATGTTACAAGAATACAACTTCACGACTTAAAAAAATAAATAAAAAACGCTGACAACCACTTGCCATAATTGATGCTGGGTATAACTTTAATTTCTGTGGCAAGTTCTACAGGTTATGTCTATGGAAGGTTTTGGTTTGTATCATGTTTTTAAGTCAAACTTAGATATAGTAAAGCATAGGTTTCTGATACATCGTTTACTAATAAATATACTGTTTAAGAGCTTCTCTTTAACAATTCATATCTTGTATAAAATTATACTATGCTATTCTGAGTAAGATTTTTCCTCTTATTGTAGGGTTATTGGGGTCCCTTGTCCGCACCACCACAGGGCTTGGCTGCTCTGGGAGGCAGGACTTGGAGAGTTGACCCTGCTTTTCCTCCGCTGTTGCCAGGCAGGTGGGCTATGAGGAAGCCACCAGACGTAGCTCTAGGGATGGGGAAGCACAGTCTGAAGTCCTGGGGACCCTGGAACTAGTTTGGGGTCCCTGGGCCTGCAAGGAGGCCGGGGCTGTCTGGTTCTCAGGCTCTTAGACACCTAGGTGCCACTGGATGCTGCTGAAAGAGCTGAGAATAGAATGGGGGCGAGCACTGGATTTAGCCCAGAGCCAAGAGGGGAGAGGGGGTGCTCCCAGGTCCCACAGGGATAGTCCTTGGCTTGTCGGCAGCAGTGGGTTTGGGCTTAACTTGGTAGCAGCCGTGGCTGGGAGCTTGGTAGCAGCCATAATCTCCTTCTATGGGATATTAGATGGCTCTATAGGCGAAGTCCTTCATGGATCCCCATGGCAGATCCCAGTGAAAAGAGGCAGTCCATGGTTGTAAGGCATTTATTGTCATGGCGGAACGTGGAAGAATAAAACTGTACCCCACTTCTCAGACCTTTTGCAGGGATGAGTGTCTGGGAAGGAGAGTTTATTGGCTAAGTCCTCCAGGCCTTTAGGTACCTCATTAAAATGGGGATCTGTCTTGTGCCTATGTGACCTGTAGTCGTGTCATCTACTTATGGAGGGGCTTGGGAACTTGCCCTTACATGACTGATGGCCACATATCTATGGACGGCTGCAGCCTTGTGCCAGGAGCCTGCTGCCTGGGAATCAGGCAAAATGCCTACCGATCCTTTAGGGTCACCAGGGTTTCTAGCCTTAGGTCAACCAGGAACCAGGTTCCCTTTTGCAGTCCTACATATTTTTTCTTTAAAGTATTTTTTTTACTACATTTGTATACATAGTTGCGGAGATGGGGTGCATGTAGTGGCCTGTGTGTGCAGTCCAGACAGCAAGTTGCAGTAGTTAGTTCTCTCCATTCACCACGTGGCTTCTGGGATTGAACTCAACAGGTTCAGCCTCACATTAGGCAGTTTTACTCACTGAGTTTCTTTCTTGGAAGTAAGTCTAGAGGTTGCCTAGCTTTTATAAAATCTTCATTGCACTTGCATATTTACTTATTAAGAACTTAGAATTTACCAGTAAGGTATTCTAATATCGCCTAACTTTCACCCCCCATCTTGTGTCTTAATATAGAGAGGCAGGCATGCCCTGTCTATAAAGTGATTCATGTTGGGAAAGAATCACATCAATTGTATCGTCATCAGTCATAGAGCCAATCCAAGCATTTGGAATCTTTGTAACCAAGATTTTCCATTCACCTTCAACCCTGTATCCTCTGTCTATCTTGCCTGTTCAATCTGCCTGGTTCTGGCAATTTGCTCACTACAGTTGGTTGTGTTGGCATCCACTCTGACCACCATGCCCAGAGCAGCTGCATGGCATTCTACATGTATAACAAAAACAGCTACAATAAACACATTGACCTTCAGATGACACCTGATGTGGGCGGTTTGTCTACATAATCATGGCCACAGACTGCCTGGTTTGGTCAAAGCCATGAAACAAGTGTGGGTTTGGTTACATCTTAGAGTCCTCCAGTGTCTAGTTTGGGATTACCTTAACACCAGCTTGAACTACTTTTGTTTCTCTTCAGTAATTACTGTGGATATTGTCTCAACTTTATAGAATGTGTTACACATTTTATAGAATTAAAAAGTGGCATCAATCTAAAGTTATTCCCTTTTTATTCAAAATATATTTTTCACTCAGTATATTCTGATCAAGGTTTACCCTACTGTCATTCTCTTTATTAACAAGCTGCTTTACAACCGGGATATATGCATACATTTATGACAGACATAGTGGCATGTCTGCCTTGAGTGTCAGTTTTCCTCTATGATTTAGTGGCTACGATGCCAAAACTAAACCCCAGTTAAAATACGTGAAAGAATGTGACATTCATATGCAGTTTAAAAATATGAGCCTTCAAAACAGCAACTCCTCATTATCCCCTTTTCTCCCTTCGTTCCACTGCATGCCATCTCTCCTCCTATGAAAGCCCCCCAACTCCTTTTATACATAGGCATCCAAAGACTCAAAGCTGGCATCTGTATGTAACAGAATATGTGACATTTGTCTTCCTAGGTCTATAGTACCTCTTTAAGAATGATTATTTTCGGCTCCATTCATTTACCTGCAGCTTACATAATTTCATTTTTTTTCTTAAACAGCCAAATAATATTACATTGCGTAACTGTACTACATGTTCATTATCCATGTATCAGGCTGATTCATGGATAGTAGAGCATCCAGGTTGATGTTATTTCCTACTGTGAGCAGAGTAGCTATAAGCAAGGATAAACAAGTGTTTCCGCAATAGTATATAGAGCCCTTTGGGTATATGCCCAGGAATGGTATATCTGGGAGTGTGGATATCTATTCCTAGCTTTTGAAGAACCTCCACACAATGTCTACAGTGAACCTCCACACGATGTCTACAGTGAACCTCCACACAATGTCTACAGTGAACCTCCACACAATGTCTACAGTGAACCTCCACACAATGTCAATAGTGAACCTCCACACGATGTCTACAGTGAACCTCCACACGATGTCAATAGTGAACCTCCACACGATGTCAATAGTGAACCTCCACACGATGTCTACCGTGATCCTCCACAAGATGTCTACAGTGGCTGCACTGACTTCTACTCCCACTGGCAGAGTATTGCTATTCCCTTTGCCCACAGTCAGGCAAACATTTGCTGTCATTTGGTTGATGTTGGTTTTGTTTTTGTTTTGTTTTGTTTTGTTTTTTATCTTAACCATCCTAACTGAAGTGAGTTGAAATCTTAAAGTAGTTTTAACTTTCACTTCCTTGGATGCTAAAGAGGTTGAACTTAAAAATACTTCTCAGCCATTTGTATTTCTTTTGATAAGTCTGTTTACTTCCAGACCCTAGTATTTAATTGGGTTTTCTTTTTAGTTTCATGTGTATTCTATATACTAATCTTCTGTCAGATATATAGCTACGAAGATTTTTTTTCCTATTCAGTGGGTTGCCTCTTCAATTGAATGATGATGTCTTTTGCTGTACAGAAGCTTTTCAGTTTCATGAGATCCTATTTCATTCATGGTGGCTGTGGTACGGGGGTCTGTTCAGAAAGTCCTTTCCTATACCTCTAAGTTCAAGGGTAGTCCCTACTCTCTCTTCTGTCAGACTCAGGATATCATCTTTCGAGAGCTTGTTTGGAGGTTCCAGCAAGGGAGTACAGCTGTTCATATCCCCTTGACTGAAAACCAGTCCTCCTCTATTAGGGGAAGGTCATCCTTGGGAAAGGCCATCCTCTGCAGCACTATAGAGAACAGGAATGGAGTGAGTGTCTGTACTTGTCTTGTTCTTGATTACAGTAGAAATTCTTTCAGTTTTTGTCTCCATTTACCATGACTTTGGCTGTGGACTTGCTGTATATTGCTGTTATTGTGTTGAGAAATGTATTCCATATCCCTAGATTCTCCTTTGAAATAGTGTTATATTTGTCAATGGCCTTTTCTATATGAGATGATCATGCGGTTTCTATCCTGGAGTATATTTATGTGATGGGCTATATTTATTGATTTATGTGTGTTGAAACATCAGAAGACGAACTATAAGGAGAGATAACACTAAAGACCTTCTCTATATCTAATGAGATGATCATGTGGGCTCTGTCCTTGAGAACATTTATGGGGTAGATTATATTTATTGATTTATGCATGTTGAAATATCAGAAGAAGAAGAATATAGAGATAGCTAACACTAAGACCTTTGAGAAATCTACTACTATAGAAGCTTCTTAAAATATACACATAATATAAAGAGTATAAGGGGAGTAACCCTATAAGGAGGGACATTATATCTCTAAGACACCAGTGTGTTACCTTTTTTTAGAGTTATTGGTCATTGGAAACCCATCTACCCCCGCAACATGCAGAATATTGACATTACTCTTGGTTGCCTTCCAGAACTTAACAGCAATATTTTATTGCTAACAGCACCATATACTTGAGTCATGGAACACAGAGAAATGAAACTAGTATCAACCTATAAACTTTATCCCTAACAGCTATCTTTCATAGTTGTGGAAGGCAGTATTCATGTCTTTTAGAAGAGAAAAATATTCATCAATCTTACTCAGCTGTGAATCCTGAAATCTATAATAATGATTTCCCTTGCAGACTATGTACGTTCAACAGTGGCAAGAATGATATGGAAATAACTAACAACTTTCTGATCGGGTTTAGGGCCCACTCCAGAAGCTAGGACTAATGCTGGGGCCAAGAGCCTGTAACTATATAAATCATAGACACTGGAGTATAACCTACTGGTATATTCTCCTAAAAGGATACATTATTAAACTGACTTCTAACAGCTTATTGTACTCATGGGCTAGTACATCTTGCAACCCTCATTGGAAATGCTTCTTTTTACAGTAGAGTAGCATAGAAACCCACACTTAGTCAATATTCAAAAAATAAGAGACTAAAGCTGGGCAGCAGTGGTGCACACCTTTAATCTCAACACTCAGGAGACAGAGGCAAGTGGATCTCTATGAGTTGGAGGCCAGCCTGGTCTACAGAGGGAGTTCCAGGACAACCAAGGATACACAGAGAAACCTCTTCTCTGAAAAAACAATGGAAGAGAGAGACTGAAATGTACTCATCCTTAAGTGAGACATCTTCCTCTTACTCTCTCCTCTAAAGGCTCAGGTCAGCTGAACATATGAACTCCGAGCATGCACAAGACCTGCTCAAGATCAAGACAAGCAAAGCTTCAGAGTTGATGTAAGAAGCCACACCCCTGGCTGAGGAGCTATGTGCAATTGATGGCTGCTGGGAGAAGGATCAGCTTTTTTCAATGAGGTGACTACTGAGCGGCGTAGATGCCCCTATACCCATCACTCACTGGTGGCACTGAGCAGATTTAGTAGGGGAAAAAGAAAACAACCCTACAAAGTTGGGAAGGAATACTATTTAGTGGCCGTGCTGAATGGACTTAGTGGGGGCAGGGAGGAGCCAGGAAGGAATAGTTCATGCTGAAGGAATGAGGTGGACTCCATCAAAACTTACTGTATGTAAAGTTTGCACCAGCCCAGCCAGGTGAGTGTAGTAGCTCTTTCCCCTCAACAGAGACACGTCCTTTTGAAACAGGTGTAAACTATTGCAGATCCACAGCTGGTCAAAATGCAGAAGAAAAGTCACTGTGGGATGCCAACATCAGCTTGTATATCTACAATGCAGCTTCTACACCTAAGGCTGAGGGAAGGTCACACGAGAGCCAGAGGACCAGGACACCTGCTTCTAGACATGACAGGGAAGCTGCACCCACAAAATTGCAACAACACTGTTGCCCAAACAAGACCTGAATAATGACACCAGTAGTTAACATGCTAATAGGGAAAGGAAAATCTTGCATGGTCCCACCTCTAGATGAAGAGCTAATGAAAGGAGAAGCAGTTTTCTCCAGAGATGAGGCCCCTGGTAGATATTCAATTAGTCAACTCTTGATACATGTACATATCAGAAACATTAATTGGACTGGGTGTGTTTGTGTTTGTGTGTGTGTGTGTGTGTGTGTGTGTATAAGGCAATAATAATCTTAAAAGAAGAGGCCACCAATTTGAGAGTCAGGGGACATAGGTGGAGTTGGAAGGATGAGAGGCATGGGTGGAAATAGAAGTGAATGCAGCGTGCATATATAAAATTCCTCCAAAAATAAAATTTAAATTAGAAACCACATTGTATACAGGTATACAACTCTCAATCAATAAAAACTTGGATCTTGATATTAGAAAATTCACACTTATTTGTTAGACTGTTCAGAATATCTAAGAAATGGAACCAGTCTATATATTCAACACAGATGAATAAAGAAACTGTGCTATGCAAAAGAACAAACACAGTATACACTCTCTGATAAGTGGTTATTA
>NW_022196904.1:161626598-161638050 GCF_008632895.1 Mastomys coucha | reverse complement strand
GTTTTTTAGAGGGGAAACTGGGAAGGGAGAAATTTACATGTAAATAAAGAAAATATTTAATAAAAAAAGATATCAAAAAAAGAAAAAAGAAAAGAAAGAAAGAAACTGTGCTATGAACCCACAACAGAGTATTTTTCTGCCACTAAAGGCATGGTGGCACACACCTTTAGCACTGCTGCTCAGGATGCAGAGGCAGGACGACATCTGTGAGTTCCAGGACAGCCTGATCAACAGAGCAAGTCCCAAGATAGCCAGAGTTACATAGAAAAAAAAGTCTCAAAGGAACAAAAAAGAAAGAAAGGTAAGAAGGAAGGGAGGGAGGGAGAAAGTTAGGGAGGAATGGAGGGAAGGAGAAAGGAAGGAAGGAAGGGAGGAAGGAAGGGAGGAAGGAAGGAAGGAAGATGAAAAAATATCCAGGTGTGGTGGAACAAACCTTTATTCTCAGCATTTGGAATAAGGAAGCAAATGGATCTCTGATTTTGAGGCTAGACTGATCTATAGAGCAAGTTTGAGATTAGTCAAGGCTACACAGAGAAACTTTGTCTTGAAAAAGAACAAAAAAAAAACAAACAAAATACAAATCAAACAAACCTTACACATCTTCTTTTTATTAAACATCTACCAAGTACCATGTTTTCAACTACTTATAACATTTCTACCCAATGTCATAGTTTTGGCTAATTTTCTTAGGCAGAAACCCACACAAATATATCTTGAAAACTAAGACACTGCAGATTGGAAGCTGGTGGCTTAACTATGGCATCTCAGAGGATGGATTGTTTTGAAGGTCCCAGCTCTCTCGTTCTACGAAGGATTCAGGCTTCAACAAGCCAACTCTGGCTGTCACAGTTGCCTGAGTGCTGTGACCTGGATGGACCACTTTCAAGTCCATCTGATTTTCTAGGGAATTTCATGTGCTGGAGAGAACACATCTCCTTTCACTTCAGTCTGTCAAATGTGTATGTGATGTTTCCCTCGGTCCTATAACCCTTACATACATTGATTGTGGCAACTCCCCATCTACCCTTCCTCTAACACGCATCTGCGAAGGTGAACTTTAGACAAACTCGCTGTTGTTTTCCAAGTAAAACAATTTGAACATAATGTTCCCACCTACAAGTAAGCCAGACCATCTGATAAAATTGGTAGTACTGAAATTGAGGATGTCTAAAAACAGCAGCAATCTGTAACCTTGGGACTCTGGGGCGATATAAATACTATGGCCAAAGACATTTTTAACCACAAAGCGTTTGCCTTTTATACATTTTGTAAGGTTGCTGAGTGGCTCTCTTCATGGTCCTTAGTAAAGTACTTAGGTTGAGGAAACACACACTGCCTGTGTGTTTACTCTTGTTTTCAAAATGAATTCGTATTTGTAACCTTCCCATAATGTCTGGTTCAACTTCCAGACAAGCAAGTACATTCTCTCAGGAGTGATAGCAACTCTATATTGTTTTTTGGATTTTTGTTTGGGTTGGGGGAGATGCGTTTTGTTTTTTGTTTTTGTTTTTGTTTTGAGTATTGTTGTTTTGGTTTTTCGTGACAGGATTTCTCTGTGTAGGGTTGTCCTGGGCTTGCTTTGTAGACCAGACTGAGCTCAAAGTCATAGAGATCTGCCTGCCTCTGTGTCCCTAGTGCTTGTATTAAAGGTGTGTACCACCATACCTGGCACACAAATCTGTACTATAATTTGTCTGATGAAGAGCCAGAAGAATAAGAAGCCTATGGTGTGTGTGTGTGTGTGTGTGTGTGTGTGTGTGTGTGTGTGTGTGTGTGTATGCATACATGTAACATGGAAAAGGGGAAGTGGGCACAGAGCTCCACCTGGAGCCAAAAAGCTGTTTGCAACTGGTAGCTACTGGGCGGGGGGGAACCTTTTTCTTCACTGGAGTGTCTGTCACTGAGTATATCAAGCACCTCTAAGGGCAGCCTGGATGCTCAGGAGTAACTGGCCAACACAAAACAGACTCCTTATTTTTGCTTTTGTCTTTCATTTGTTCTGGGGTGTGTGTGTGGGTTTGCACGCTTTCTTTTAATAAAAATTATTGATTCTTTGTGAATTTCACATCACGCATCTCAATCCCACTCATCTCCACATCTCTTCATATCTATTCTCTGCCCTTGCAACCTCCCCACAAATAAATAAAAATAATAATAACCATCTCGCTGTGAGAGCTTTGGCGAGTCATGGTGTGTTACATGGTGCATGCTTTTGCCCAGACAGCCTTCCTTGCTGTTCAGTGCAGTGAGTCATCAGTCTGGTTCAAGACCTCTGGCTTCTGCTACTCTATCAGTACTGGATCTTCATCAGAACTTCTGTCAGACATCCAGTTGTTGCCTTGTGTCATAGAGATCCTTCAGCTTTGGATCTGTAGGACCGGCCCCTTCACCAGCTCCAGCAGTTCATAGATGGGGTAGATGTTGGGGGGTGGGGGAACAACTCGAAGCCCTGAATCTGGACTTGGGTAGAAGCTGAGCTAGTCAGCCCTCTTGCTCTCCTGCAGCCAGGCTACCAGAGCCAGCTTCCCCACACTGCCCAGGCAGCTCTGAGCAGCCCTAGGATATCACCATGTCCCCAGGCGGCAGCCCAGACCACATGACCTTCCATGGTAACATGGGCCCTGGGCATCAACACAAACCCCTGCTGTTTCAGAGCCACAGACCCAAACATGGCCCTCAGCAGCAGCTCAAGCCAGGAGCTCATGGTCTCAGATGTCAGTGCAGATTACTCCTATCAGACCATTCCATACCACCCTCCAGTCTCCAGTTTCTCCTCTCTTCATAGTGCTCAGAGCCTTCCACTTCTCATTCTCTACCATCTCTCCACCACTTAACTTGTTCATCATAGGGGTACCTGCCGGCCCACCGTCACATGGCAGCTGAAGCATCTCAGGATGTCTTCTGGTGTGCTTTCGCTTTCTCGTTTGACTTGTTTTGAGGTTTTGCCTTTGCTGTGAGAGAGAGAGAGAGAGAGAGAGAGAGAGAGAGAGAGAGAGAGACAGACAGACAGACAGACAGACAGACAGACAGACAGAGACAGAGACAGAGACAGAGACAGAGAGACAGAGAGGGAATATGAAATTTAGTAGATGGGGAGGGAGATCTGAGTAGATTTCAGGGAAGGGGAAGAATATGACCAAAATATATGAAAATTTTAAGAGAAAGAAATTTGAACGTGGATTTAGTCATGATGGGTAATAACAGGGTTCTCAGGAACAAGATGAGACAAGCTCAAGTGTGGATGTGGGCTTCGTAAGGGAGAGTCACTCTTAAATGTCTTACTATATGCAATTTTCTGCCTCTCTGACTACAGCTCAAGGGTCACCTGGGAACATTTTCCCTCTTTTGTTGTATGAGATTGTAGGGTCATTCCTGGGTGCCGTGCGTAGGATAATACTCTGATACAGTAAAACTAGAGGTCACCAAAGCTACATAAGCCAATTAACACATGCCTTTACAGTAAAGGGGGGTTTCTTGTGGTTTTCTAGAAAGCTGTAAGTTCATAGCTGGGAAATCGAGAAAGGCCATGCTTGGGGGTTGTATATGTTTAGGCCTTAAGCATGGTTCATCGTTATTCCAATACTTTATGTGATGTATCTCTGGATAAAATGAGTGTTGCCTTTACATAAGCAAACTTCATAGCAAATGCTAATTGTGCTGAAATTCACATCTCAGCTGGCAAGTGACTCAGCCACTCTCTTTTTTTAATTGGTTATTTTATTTATTTACATTTCAAATATTGTCTCCCTTCAGAGTTCCCCTCCAGAAACCCCCATCCCACGCCCTCTGCCCCTGCCTCTATGAGGGTGCTCCCCCACCTGCCTACCCACTCCCAAATCGAGCCTCCACAGGACCAAGGACCTCATTCCCCATTGATGCCAGATAAGGCCATCCTCTGCTACATATGCAGCTGGAGCCATGGGTGCCTCCGTGTGTACTCTTTGTCAACCACTCTCCTAGTTGAGGGTCTTCACACTCTCCCACGTCTCCTTGGTTTTCCCTGTTTCTATTCTGATCAATTCCTTTGATAAATACTTACTACCCAATTGTCCTAGACAAAGGGAATAAAGTATGAAGAAAACAGTTAAGACTGGATGAATGGTAAGTAACTACACTACTATAGAACCCACGAGACAGTGCAAGACCTCAAGACAGAAACAAATTAAAGAACATGCACGTGAAGAAAAGGATTCTCTACCTGGCAGTCTATGTAGGCTCTCTGATCACCTGAATCAAGAAGTCTAGCATGATTAGCATTTTTATGAAGATCATCTACATAGAGACAATATTCCTTTTATTTAGAGATATTTCTAATAAGAATTCTAAAACAGGAATGAACCACTCTTATAGCCCGAGCTTGTGGGACCTTGAGTGTGACTTGACTCTTTTCCCAGATATCTGAGAACATCACAAACTTTTGTTTACAGTAAAAAAACATCTAAACAGACTGGGGAGAGGGCTGAGTGGCAAGGTGTCTGCCACACAAGCATGATCAGCTGTGTCCAGATACACTCGGCACACATCTGTAGTTCTCATGGAGCAACTGGGGAGACCTGAACATCCTACAAGCTCACTAGCCATCCAGTCTAACTAACCAGTCAGTTCTGGGCTTAGTGAGTTAGCCTGTCACAATGTAGTAACAAAACACAACCAAAGATGTGACGAAAGGAAAGTAGAATTGATGGAGAGGGAAGAGGAAGAGGAAGGAGGTGAGGAGCAAGGATATGGTTGCAATCAGAATGTATTTCAGACTTATAGGAAACTGTCAGAGGATAGATTTAATTTGAAAAATAAAAGAGTGACAGAAGTCTACCTGGTGCTGACCTCTGGTGTCCCCATGCTTGTATATACACAAGCACCTACAAACACACACATGCTCACTCACAAATATGCACACACTACACACACACAGTCTTAACCTCCCGTGCAATCCCTGTGACCTAGGGTTACTTTATCAGCTGTAATGTCATCCAAAGACCATAAGAAAAGACTTTATTATCTCATTTATTAAAAAAGAAAACATTTCTCAACAACCCTGTGAGAAGTCACTTGATGGTCACCAAAACTGTATATGCTACTGCTTTTTGAGCTTACCGCCCAATTCTCTCTTAATAATCCCACACTTACACTTAGGAGTGCCTTATTCTTTTCCTGAGCTCTCCTCTATACTTAATCCATGCTGAAATAGCTTCCTGATGAACTCCAAGACTGTTTCCCATGGACACATCATCCAGGTTGCTCTTTCCTGTGAAGTTGAGACTCTTGGCTTCCCCTCAGGAGAGATCTCAGGCCAAAACCTTCAAGCTACTGTAGATACAAGGAGAGAACATATGTTTCCAGATGTTTCTCCACTGTACCTGACACCTCAGTTCTAAGTGGCTTAATCCTTACAGGGCATTTTAAAATATATTTTTGAATTCCCATGAATACAACCAAAAGAGTGCATATAAACAAATGTATTTAAAAACCTAGATGAATACTGCCTAGCTGACTAGAAGAAGCAGAGCTTTGAAGGCTCAAGTCTGGGCTCCAGTAGCCCCAATAATCTAGACTCAACTGCTGGTCCCTAATATATACCAATTAAAGAAATGAGTCATGGTGAAAAACAGAAAGGGAAGCCATTGAGTATAGCCACAGTGGGAAGAAGAGCAAATGAAGTGGTCTGGTGACCCAAGTCCATCTTCAAGATGCTGACGTGAGGGTTCATTTCAAATAGAAGGCAAGAGGTATGCAGGTGGTCCTAGTACAAGTGTGGTCCTGCCTGTCACTGACTCATCATCGTTGTCTCAGTTCTGTCTGTCCTGGAACTGTTAAATAATGGATCTGCTCATTGTCTTCAGAGATAATTGTCCTCATCTGAGAGGATAGTCTGTCCTGGGAGGGGGGGTTGTTCTGAATTTCAATGTGACTGAGGAAGAAAGTTAGGATAATAATTTATCTCTATGCCTTAAGACAAGATACATGTAAAAAAAAATCAAGACAGAAGTGCCAGGCTTTCAATCTGCTTTAAATTCTTATAGGCCCAAGTGAGTACTCAAGTTAGTGTGTGTGTGTGTGTGTGTGTGTGTGTGTGTGTACTCTGAAAAGTCAGTAAATGCTCTTAACTAATGAACCATCTTCTAGCCTCTTAAATAATTTTGTAAAGGCAGCTTCTAAGTGTCTGTTACAACTCCATGGAATCTGCCTGCATTAATACAGTATAGGTGACTTCTGAGAAATGCATATCATATGTATTTATTAGAAGCATAGGGAATGGAGACAACTGATTCGAAGGCAGACATTCCTTTCTGGTACTTAATCAGGTACTCGTGTAAAATACAGTAAGTCACTACTTCATTTAGGAGTGAGTACCAAGTAAGACAAAATAGAGATATTTTAATGTATATAATGTATATTTATTAATGATGTTTCATGATATTAATTATCCCTATAATCCTCTACTTTGATACTGTCCTCTGTGGAAGAAGAACAAGAAGGAGGAGGAGGAGGAGGAGGAAGAGGAGGAAGAAGAGGAGGAGAAATAATTAGCATTCCTCCATCTTTCCCAGAGCCTATATTCTCAGAAGGACACGGGGTTACTTAACATCTTTCTATGCTTGAAACAAACGTATTTTCCGGAAAAGCACTTTCTTGACTCTCCTGTTTCCCAGGAAACGGAACATTAAGGGGAACAAAACCATCTGCTCCTCCTTTGCTGCTCATGGCTCTGAGAGTTCTTTTCCTACCCTGTCTTACCTACCCTTTAGGCTATTGCTTTGCTGTGTTGTTTTTGCTTTTGTTTTGTTTTGTTTTCTGTTTTGCTCTTAGACTGTGTCATTTCCAAAGCTATTCCTCGGAAACTTTAGTTATGTTTTAATAGTTTCAGCTCTATGGAATTTACTAGTCCACCCCTCATTACATTGCTTCTGACTTTGACTGATAGAGGAAATAGCCAGCCTGACTAGTCCACTGGGGACAGGCTCCCTGATCGCCAAGATCACTAACACCTAATGCTTCTCTAATTATAGACATGTCTCATTCCTGCCCATTTAACAGCCTCGCCACGGGGAGTGACTCCACATCCTGACTGGAAGGCTCCCTTCATTAGCTTAAACTAAACATCATAACCTTCCAGCTTTATAATAACCCAAGGGCCCTCCCTCCCAGAACTGTGGCAGTAGGACAATCTTCCTATTTGAGCATGCACACAGATAATGATTAATGAGCTCCAACTTTAAGCTGAAAATGTAAAAACTAAGGGTTGGCTTTTGGAGGTTTTGTCCGGTTTTGTTTTTTAAGGAGCCGCTTGTTCAAATAATAGCTGAAGATTGGGGATTTTGTCCTATCTCTTTCTTTAAGGGCTTCAGTAAGACTTCGGTGGAAACTGAAAGCACGTGAACTATGGAGACTTCACGGTGACTCAACGTTTCTTACATCTGAGAGTGAAAGGCAAAAAATATTGCGACTGGAATTTTGAGGCCCTGGTTCACACTTCCTTTACATTTATAATCTAATCATCACACTTACCACCTCACGAGTCAAGCTCTGTATGAAGCACCTCCGATTACCTGATTACCTTCACAGAGGAAGAGAAAATGTTCACAGAGGACGTCAGTAAATTGGCAAAGACACTCAAAAGACACAACTGAAATTTGAACTCTTGGCTTTACTGGAGTATAATACTGTTTTTCACTGAATTTACTGTTTTCTTTAGGCTTTGCTGCCTCCTGATAACATAGCATGTGAACATTTAGGAAAGCAGAGTTTTCTGACTATCCGTGGACACATCACAGAAAGCTTCTATTACATTGAAGAATTGATCACAATAGGAAAAGTAATTTTACTGAACATTTGTTATGAATCTTATTATTACTTAAAATAATTCTTTGTCCTTCTTCCATTTATTTATTTATTTATTTATTTATTTATTTATTTATTTATTTTACATCCCAATTGCAGACCCTCTCTCCTCCCAGTCTTTCCCTTACATGGTCCCTCCCCCATCACCCCTCCCCTTCACCTTCTGAGAAGGGAAAGGTCCCCACCTGGGTGCCACTCCACTCTGGCACCTCCAGTCACTGCAGGATGCTAGGCACATCCTCTCCCACTGAGGCCGACAAAGCAACCCACTTAGGGATCTACAAGGCAGGCAACAGAGCCACAGTAAGCCCAGACTCCAGGTCCACTGACACACTTGGGTTGGTGACACCCACTTTTATCATACCTCTTCTCACGACATTCCAGGCCCTATGTTCTAAGCTCCACACCAGCCAACATCATATAATAATGGTAAAAGTAACCAAAAATTTTTCCTTTAAATTAGTGACTCTTACAGTATGTTGACTTGAAAAAAGATGATAAATACATTTTTTTATTGTTGTTGTTTTTGTATTTTGAGGCAGGATCTTACTATGTAATCTTGGATGGTCTTGAACTCATTATATAGATCAGGCTGGCCTTGAACACTCAGAGGTCTTGACTCTGCTTCCTGAGTGCTGAGATTAATGGAATGGGCCACCATGCCTATCTGGAAAAGACAAGCATTTTGCTTTGTTTTTTTTTCTTTAGTCACAATACATGGAAAAAACATATTTTATTTTGATAATAGTAGTCATTTACATTGCTAGGATGTTATCTGTTTCAATAAAGACACTACAATAATCTCTCTCTCTCTCTTTTTTTTTGTTTGTTTGTTTTTTTGAGACAGGGTTTCTCGGTATAGCCCTGGCTGTCCTGGAACTCACTCTGTAGACCAGGCTGGCCTCGAACTCAAAAATCTGCCTCCCAAGTGCTGGGATTAGAGGCATGCACCACCACTGCCCTACAATAATCTCTTAATTTAAGTAAGTCAGCAGAAAATTGTTAGTATAAATTTATCAAAATGTTAATATAGATTTACCAAATCTAAGATGAGTTTTAAATTTTTGTTTTATTATTTTATGTGCATGAGTATTTTGCCTGAATGTATATTTGTATACCATGTCCTCACAGTGGCCGAGGAGGCTAGATCCCCTGGGACTCAAGTTACCCTTTGGGTTCCGGGAATTGAACTCAAGTCCTCTGGAAAAGCAGCCAGAGCTCTTAACCTCTGAGCCATCTCTACAATCCCACAAGATGATATTCCTGTAACATGAAAATATTGGCAAACATCATCAAGCCAATATGACTAACAAGGACGGATTTCAAATTCCCCACTCTTAAACTTCACTACAATTTGCTTTGCATAGTTTTCAAATGATGGAAAATATCTAAAACATACATGGCAAACCACTAACTTTGTTAACTATCATTTATCTTAGCAACAATAAATCTATATTAATTATGAATATCATTAATGAGTTCAATACCGACATGTATGATAGCAACCAAGAAGACAAGATCAGAATGCTTGAAATTATTTCTGAATCCAGGCTCTGGGGTTTAGGCTCAACGCTGGCTTTGTCACTGACTAGTCTTGTAACTGCAAGAAGTCATGTTATCCTCTGACCTCAGGTTTTTCACTAATAAACTGGAATTTATGTAATTTGTAACACTGAATATCACTAAATCCAGACATGTCCTGGATTAAGATTGACAATGACTCCACAGCACTGAAATTCTGACTCCAGGTGACCAGACTGGGTCAAGCATCTCTCATTCTTTCTGGAGTTTGGTCCTATCTGTCTTCAGACTTCATAGGCAGACATATTTTCTCTGTTACAAAAGATTACGTCGATGGTGAAATTACATGTGTAACATAGTTGGATATATTCCTTCAGCCAACCATTTTAAATCCAGGGATTGAAAATCGATCAATGTACAGGGAAGGAGAAAATGAGGAAAGATCCTGGAAGACTGAGAGTGGAAAAGGAGTTTGCCCTGAAATAAGCAAGGAAAATAAGCTCAGCCACCAGTATTAAAGAAAACGTTGCTAGCCAGGCAGTAATCCCAGCGCTTGGGAGGCAGAGTCAGGCGGATTTCTGAGTTCAAGGCCAGCCTGGTCTACAGAGTGAGTTCCAGGAAAGCCAGGGCTACTCAGAGAAACCCTGTCTCGAAAAAAAAAAAAGCAAAAATAAAAAAAAAATTTTAAAAAGAAAAAGAAAACGTTACTAAACGCAACTAAAGTGTATGTTAGAGGTAGGCAGGCACGTAGACAGTGTTCTAACAGGCACCACGCTCTGATTTCTCTCTATAACAGGCACCAAGCTCTGATTTCTCTCTAGTTTAAATCTCTCTCTCCGTTCTGTGAAATTTAAAGAGGTGCAAGAGAAGTTGTCAGCTTCTTTCTAGACTCCACCCCACAGTTACCTGACAACAACAGTTTAAAAGGGATTGTTTGCTCTCTCTCTCTTTCTCTCTCTCTCTCTCTCTCACCTCCTCCTCGTCCTCAACTCCCCCTACCCATACCCTAAATAAACTCTCTTCCATAAATAAACTCTCTTCCATACTTCAGGGGGAAGGGATGCCTCAGCATGGCCCACAGAAGCACCACCACCATACTGTGCCTGTACCAAACATATTCTATCCTTGTTCTTTCTTTTTTGTTTATGTTTTTTTTGTTTGGTTGGGGTTTTTTGTTTTTTGTTTGTTTGGTTGGTTGGTTTTTATTTTTGTTTTTTCTGAGACAGGGTTTCAGGAGTGTGCCACCATTGCCTGTCTTTATCCCGGCTTTATGACAGTTCAGACTGCTGGGAGCCATCAGGCAGGAGCTGGGATTTGAACCGGGGTCCTTTGGATCCACAGTCAGCGACCTTAACCACTGAGCCACAGCTCCAACAACTTTCTTTTTTTATAAAACACAACAGGAGTTGTGTTCAAATTTTTAAATCCCATAAATTTATTTAGCTTTCAATTTCTATATGAATTGTATTTCAAATGTAATACAAAGAAAACCTCTCCAATCTTTGTTAGTAAAAGAAAAAATGCTAGAGTTGTCATTCTCTGTGATCTCTTAAATTAATACACAGAGATAATGGCTTTCAAGAGTTGATGATATAATAAGAAGAGATAAAACTAGTTTCCTTTCCAAATAAATGAAGCTCTTACAAAGCAGTCCTGCCAGGAAATAATACTTAAATTATATCTGTCTTCTAATCGTAATTAGTTAGCAGGAAATGGAACGACCTGAGATACATGACAAATGAATTCATAGAGTTAGAATGTGCAAAATTCTCTTCCCCCTGAAAAATTCACAAGGACCTGCAGAGATGCCTCCGCATTTAAGAGCACTTGCAGCCCTTGCAGAAAATTGAGTTCAGTTCCCAGCACCCCCATGATGGCTCACAACCATCTATATCCAGCTCAGAGGATCCAACACTCTTCTGGTCTCTGCCAGCAAGCACATACATGGTAAATTACATGTATCTGTCCAACACTCATGTATGTGTGTATGTCTTTTTAAAAAGAAAGGAAGGAAGGAAGGAAGGAAAGAAGAAAGGAAGGAAGGAAGGAAGGGAGGGAGGGAAGGAGGGAGGGAGGGAGGGAGGGAGGGAGG
>NW_022196904.1:161601375-161626480 GCF_008632895.1 Mastomys coucha | reverse complement strand
GGCCTCGAACTCAGAAATCCGCCTGCCTCTGCCTCCCAAGTGCTGGGATTAAAAGCGTGCACTACCACTGCCCAGCCAAACTTTAAAATTTTAACATGTTAGAATGTGCCTATGGCCCCTGTTAAAAGGTAGTTAGGGCTTTTTTGAAATTGTTTTATTTATTTACATTCCAAATGTTGCCAGCCTTCCAGGTCCCTCCCTCCAAGAATTCTCCACCCCATCCTGCTTCCCTTGCCCCTGATAGGGTGCTCCCCAAGAACACCTACTCCCACCCCTTCACATCCCTACCCTCACCTCACCCTCCTGTCTCTCAGCCATCCCCCATCCCTGGGGCTCTACAGGATTAGATACACCCTCTCCCACTGAGGCCAGACAAGGCAGTCCTCTGCTACAAATGTGCCAGGGGCTATGGACCAGCCCATGTATGCTCTTTGGTTGGTGGCTTAGTCTCTGGGAGCTCCCGGGGGTCCAGGTTGGTTGATCCTATTGGTCTTCCTATGGGGGTGCCATCCCCTTCAGCTCCTTCAATCCTAAGGTAGTTGAGGTTTTAATAACATCAGGTATGCTTTGAAATTTGCAGTTATAGGATCTTAGGAGTTGTTGTGGATTGCACTTTGAGTACATGGTACATTGAAATAAAATAGAACTTACTTATTTACAAGAGAGGAAGTAGCCCTATACATTAACTGCAGTTCCAGGGACATGAGCAGCAAGTGCAATGTGCACAATGTATCTTTTCCTAAACACATTGAATAACAAAGAAAATGACAAAGGTAAAACCATGAAGAAATAATAACAGTATTAGATAATCAGGCAGAATTTATTTTAATTTTTAAAGGTGGTGGTACTATTTTGCCTTTGTTTGTTTTTCGTTTTGCTTTTATTTTAAGGCACAGCCTAAGCTAACCCAAGCTGGCTCAGAACTGCTATGTACCCAAAGATGACCTTGAACATCTGGCCCTCTTGCTTCCACCTCCCAAGGGCTAGAATTATGGGTGTACCACTTCATGCCTAGTTAATGTGGTATTGGGACTGAACTGAGGGCTTCATGCACACTAGACAATCCCTGTGGCAACTGAGGTTCATCCCCAGCCCCTTGGTTATGGTGTTTAAGGAAAGTGTTCTGCCAGATATGGTGGATCACGTCAGGAATTTCAGCATTTGGAAGGCTTAAACAGGAGGATCATGCACTTAGGACCAGCCTGGGCTACATAGTAATTTCCAGGCTAGCCTGAATTAGAGAATGGCAGATTGTCTAAAAGGTCCAAAAGAGGAGGAAAAGAGGGCCAGAGGAAAAAGAGAGGAAAATAGAAAGAAGTTATTGTTCTGACATATGTAATTTAAGGTAGGATTAATAGGATATGAACTGGGTTTAAAAATAATTCAGTTTGGTCAGCAGAGAGAGGTAATGAGGTATCAGTAGAAGTTAGCGAATTCATCATGGATTTTGGAGGTTTTGTTTTTTGGGGAGTTGGTTTTAGATTAAATTTTTTCTATAATAAAACCTGAGTGGAAATATTACTGAAATTATTTTCAGCAATCACATTTTTTTTAGTGTCTCCCAAATTCTTTCAACAATTTTCTCTGGGCATAAACGAGTGATTTATTATTTTAGAATATTTGTTTCATGTTTCCAATAACGATTGATTTAACATGAGTAACACACTAATTACTTAATTGTCAAACCTTGTTTCCCTTGAAAAGCAGCGATTTGAAGCGTATCACAAAAATAATTTTACAAAAATACATTTCTTGCTACACGGTGAGCATCTTGAGATGGATTTCCTGGTAGCTTGGGTAATTCTCCAGGAGGAGATCGCCCTCTGCTGTCGTAATGAAAATTGTCGCCACAAATGGGGCACAATCAATCAAGCGCTTCCTTGATTGTTTCCAGTATGAGTCATTTCAAATAATCACATGTAGTCAAGAATGAGAGCAGAGCCGGCCAATATTGTGGAGACTTAAAAAATTAATATATAAATGTTATATGTAAATATGCTTACATCTCTTCTTTATTCTTTATTTTGTGTGTGTGTGATTCTTTATTCCAAACATGCTCAAAAATGAGAAAACCAATTTTTTAACTTGAAGAAAAGATTCAGTAAGTGTAAGTTATCTGAATTTTTGTTACAGTGTTTCTGGGGAGTGGGGTGGGAGATGAGTTGGTTGGTTGATGGATGGGTTTGATTTTAGTTGTTCTATTGGGTTTTTTGCCAATTTTCCTCCTATAATCTTGGGCAACAGGTCATTACATATTTATCAATGTTTGTTAGACTCTTTGAGCCTAACAGAACGAAATAATGGCAATAACTAAAAAAGAAAGCTATCACTGCTTACCATATTGGAACTCAAAGCAATATACTGAATGCTCATGAACTATATCAATAAATACACAAAGTTGGATTCCTTGGAAAATAAAACATATTAAAAATAATACAAAATAAAGTAAAAAAGAAATTTGAACAATCCTCATTCGCCATCCTCAGTGTTCTGGTGACACTGGGAGTTGAACTTAGGGCCTCTCTCATGCTGGGTAAGTTTTCTACTACTGAGCTATAGCTACAGTATTCAAGAGCAGAGTTTCCATAAACAAAATCAGGACCACTTAGGAATTGTGTCTGAGCCAGGCAGTGGTGGTGCCCACCTTTAATCCTAGCACTTGGGAGGCAGAGGCAGGTGGATTTCTGAGTTCAAGGCCAGCCTGGTCTACAGAGTGAGTTCTAGGACAGCCAGGGCTAGAGAAACCCTGTCCCGAAAAAAAAAAAAAAAAGAATCGTGTCTGGAATCATGTTTAAGCACAGACAGAAAGACTCATGATGAACAACAAACTAGTGTGAGCTCTAAATTCTTTCAAATCCTCTTCAGTTCTCCACAATGGTTAAGATGCCCATCTTTCCGATGACTCTCACTCAGACTAAAACCTCACTGTCTCCAGTCCTCAAAAGTTAGAGTGTATAAGCCAAAACTCCACATATATACCTTTCAACAAACTGTTAGCTAACCAGTCCTATACTGTAGGTCTCCCTTATAAAAACGTTTTCCCAAAATGAGCTTTGCATCGATATATGTGGATTCTGTTTACAAGTCTTTGATTAATCTCATTTCTGCTGTCTTCATCTTTCATACTACACATCTGGGAGACACATAAGCTTGGTATTATAAACCTTATTTTAGGTAAGAGCATGTGGTTTGTCTACCAACTTCTTATCACTATCAAAGGCAGGATAATAAGAAAAAAATCTCCAGCTGGGCGGTGGTGGCACACGCCTTTAATTCCATCACTAGGGAGGCAGAGGCAGGTGGATTTCTAAGTTAGAGGCCAGCCAGGTCTACAGAGTGAGTTCCAGGACAGCCAGGGCTACACAGAGAAACCCTGTCTCAAAACAAACAAACAAACAAAAATATCTCCAGCCTCCTGTTCAAACCACAAGTCAGAGAAGCTGTAACTCAGAATAACACGAAGGCATCTGTAGCAAGCTAGCCCAGCTTAAAGTGCAGATCAGGCAAAGCATGACGGGGGGGGGGGGGGGGGGGGGGGGGGGGGGGGGGGGGGGGGGGGGGCAGAGCAGTGCGCCCCGCAGAGGCTGTGGTGATCTCATTGGCTGCAGCTAGGGTGGATAAGCTAAGCGGATACCTGGTAAGAGTGGCCAGAAGGAGGCAGCACGGGGCAAAGATCTGACAGCAGCTACAAAAGTAAATGAGTTGGGTGAGTGACAACCGTTTATCAGGCATTGCTCGTTGTTTTACTTGGCAGTTCTCAGACTGTGGGTCAAGACCCCCTTGGAAGCTGAATGACCCTTTCCCAGCAAAGCTACAGTTACGAAGTAGCAATAAAATAATTTTGTGGTTGAGGGGTCGTCACCACATGAGGAACTGTATTATAGGGTCGCAGCATTAGGAAGTTGAGAACCTCCCTTAGGAACTTATACTGCTGCTGACAGTTTACAGGGCCACCATTCGACATTTTAGTAATTTCAGTACTAGAAGTTGACATGTTCTGGGAAGAACTCGGGACTTAATCTTTTGAAATGTGCTTCACCTTGAGAAGAGACCTAATCACTCGGACTGGCAAGATAGAGAAGTGTGTGCTACTGGGGCTCTTCATCATGGCCTAGGGCTTGGCTGCAGTGCACTGAGCGGCTCATGGAATACACTCAGGAAAGCCCATTTCTGCTCTTGACCAAACCCAGAGCAAGGCTCCACACTTCACACTTAGGTGGAGAAAGAGTGGCTCTCCCTTCAGGAGACAGATAGAAAGAGCTCAGAGCTTGCTTGCGCAGCCTTCTTTCTTTACCACGGGGGCTGCACGTTCTGAGGTAGCCGCAGCTTCTAAGATGAACAGGACTTCCTTATATGGGTGCTGTCAAGATTCCGTATTACTGATAAGCGAGGAAGACCAACTTCAGAGTAGAGGGGAGGTCCGGAAGAGATCCAGCCCCAGATGGCCCAGACCCTGGTCTGGACCTGGGGTCTACGATGTAGGTGCTGATTGATCTATTGACTGCTGTCGTCTGACTGGACCAATCATCACTATTGGCTCACACTCAGCATCCTTGTCTCCTACCATGTGCCAACGTTCCCTAAGAATTAGGGAGAACATTAAGCCTTGGGTCTAGTAACAGACCCAAAATTCAAACAAGAGACCTCAACAAGAGCCTAAGATTTAATAGTTTCCTCATCCCAAAGGAAAGGGCTGTAAGGCAGAGGGTTGTTTTTTCCTCAGTTTTCCCCGAAATCTTAGCAGCATTATAAACCCCAAAACCTGAAATGCCAACCCAGTGCCTGAAAAGGAACAACGAACCAATAAGGCAGAAATGAAGGACTCTGTCACACCACAGCTCTGCACATCACTAAGACATACCTCCCACAAAGCACTTAAAAACCTCAGACAAAGGTCAAGTGTCATGCAGCAACCCAGAGCCCAAAGAATGAACCTCAAGCCAATCCCAGGACCCTTCACTAGAGATTCAATTCACAGAACTTGACACTGCCTCTTCTCCAGAAAACCAAGATCCCTGCCCAAGCTCAGCTCCGGTAAGTGAAACCGAAACCCAGAGCCAGGACTGCAGAAGCCAGAGCTGTGAACTCAGGTGAGATGATAGCAGCAGGTTCAAAGCCATGATTCTCCTTCCTTATTTCAGCTCCCCAGTCACTGAGGGTACAGATACTGCCCAGAGCCTGTAAGTGAGAGCCCTGAGTTTTGGAATCTGGACATCAGAGATACATACTTAGGGAGATGAAAACCTGGAGAACTCCCGCTGGAGCTGGGCTAACACTGGCGTGGTTCTCAATGCCTGAGACACTCATTCCCTGCAGGTCTTCTTTTGTTCATCCCTTTACACTTGTCAGCACAGTAGGCCAGTGTGGGATACAAAAAGGAAAGCCTTGGGTATTTTGACAAAGAATCTGGTTTCAAGGACAAGACATACCACACGGATCAAGCTTTGTTCGCATGGATCAATAGCACAGCCATCTTTAGCAGTTTCTCCAGTAGGAGTTATGTTCTCTTGGTATCAGAGAAACTGGATATGTCATAGACACTGCTTGCTGCTGGCCCCTGTAACTAGCAGAAGGTTCTATATATTAGACTGGAAAACTGAAGAGTCTTTTCATCCTGTGATGTACCGTGTGGAGATCCGGGAGATCCGGATCGTATGGCAAAGAATCAGATCATGTCACGCTGTCCCTGGATAACAGCAGGAGACAGTAGTATATGATAAGGTGATGGCTCGAGCATTCAAGATTCTCTTGATTTTATGTTAAATATTTACTCCAGCCAAAGGAAACCTTTCTATACAGAGTGACAAGTTACATGCCAATAGCAGTGCAGCTAGAAGTAACAAAATGCAATACCACTGTATTTCATTCTGTAATGGAAATAATAAAACCTAGAACTGTCAAGAGTCCTGGAGAGCTCCCAAGCTCTGCTTGAAAACCGTCTTCATGCTGGGCAGTGGTGGTGCACGCCTTTAATCCCAGCACTTAGGAGGCAGGGCAGGCAGATTTCTGAGTTTGAGGCCAGCCTGGTCAACAGAGTGAGTTCCAGGATAGCCAGGGCTACACAGAGAAACCCTGTCTCAAGGAACCAAAAAAAAAAAGTCTCCATAGGCTGGAGAGATGTTTCAGTGGTTAAGAGCACTTGCTGTTCCTCTGAAGGACCTAGGTTCACTTCCAGCACCCACATGATGGCTCACAACCTCCTGATCCAGTTCCAGGTGCATCTGATACCCTTTTCGGGTACCCACAGGCACTGCATACACATGGCTCACATACATACACTTCGGCACACACGTACACATAAAATATGTCAATAAGCCTATAAAACACCATCTGTTTTGTAGAAAAAAAGCACACAAATGTTCAGGAAAAAAAGAACCAATGTATTGAGATAGAGGCTGTGGCATAATAAATAGTTGTGTCAAAACAAAAGAAGGTAAGACATTTTTTTAAAGTACTATAGGCAGCTGGAAAAAGAATTCAAGATTTCAATAGTGGACTCTATGTCTGTGTAGAACGTCTCGTGTTGACTATGTGACAAAATTAACTCAAGAACGGGAAGTTGCAGCATCCCTGGAGAGGAAATGGTAATTTAGAAATAGTGAATGAAGATTAAATTAGTCAGCTCTGTGCCACTGCAACAACACACCCGAGGCTGGATATGAAATAAAGAGGTTTATCTAGATTATATTCCTAGGCATTCAACCCATGGCTCTGCTGGTCTAGACCTGTGACAAGAGTGGCAACATCCAAAGGATCTCCTCATTGTCATGCTGGAGACCAAGCTTTTACCTCAGGACCTCTGAGAGACAACCTCCCTAAACGGCAGAAATGAGGTTGGTGACCAGGCACAAAGAAGCTGAAAGGAAGTGAAGGTTAATGAATATTGAGTGACAAGGTCTAGGCCAACTTGGTCTACATGACAAATTCCAAGCCATCCAGGACCATGCAGAAAGACCTTGTCTCACCACCCTCCCCCAAAAGTGCGGAGGATAAGGAAGAAGAGTGAACAGCATAACAAGTGGACTGAGTGTCAGGGCCATCTGTGAGCATGAGAGCGGATGGAGAAGAAATGAGTGAGGGTTAATGGTTAGGACTCTTTGGTACTAAAGGCCACAGATGACGGGAAGTGTTAGAAAGGTGATGTACTTGCCTCTAGCCACAGTCAGCTCTCCAAGCTCAAGCAAGAAATAGTAGAATGTAAACATGGTTGAGCCTCTTCCCACTCCGTGTTTTAAAGAAAGAGAACTTCAAAAAAAGAAATATAAGTGAAAAAATAATGATTGTGATTAATCGTGCTACCTCTATATATAGAAGAAAAGTAAAGCTAAACGAACCACGAGGGAAAGTTACAAGATGAAGGAGCTCAAAGCTTGCATGCCTAGGAAGTCTACAAGCTACTGGAATCTGGTCTCAGCCTGGAGTGAGATAAATACTAATAGGAAAAAGAAAGCTACTGCATGTTTTTCTTTATGCAACAAAGGCTGTCACTGTAAAAGGCATAAGAAATCCAGCCCAGGACTTCCATTCCCAACCAGTCCGTCGTTAAGCAGTAACTAAGCTCATTTAACTACCAAACAAGAATGTGGAGTGTCTACTTAGTTCCCACCAGTACTCATCCTTACAAGCAGACGGAACTACAGCTTTAGAGGAAAGTTCAGAAATAGGTTTATATTACATCATATATTTCATTTGCTTTAAGTTTATAACCTGTACTGGCTGGTTTTGTGTGTCAATTTGACACAAGCTGGAGTTTTCACAGAGAAAGGAACCTCCCTTGAGGAAATGCCTCCATGAGATCCAGCTATAAGGCATTTTCTCAATCAAGGGTAGATGGTGCCATCCCTGGGCTGGTAGTCTTGGATTCTATAAGAAAGCAAACTGAGCAAGCCAGGGAAAGCGAGTCAGTAAGGAACATCCCTCCATGGCCTCAGGTCCTGCTTCCTGCCCTGTGTGAGTTCCAGTCCTGACTTCCTTTGGTGATGGACAGCATTGTGAATGTGTAAGCTGAATAAATCCTTTCCTCCCCAACTTGCTTCTTTGTCATGATGTTTTGTGCAGGAATAGAAACCCTGACTAAGACATAACCTCTTTTTACTGGAGCACTTGAGAACACTGGATACTCTATAGGTTAAGGTTCCAAAACTCCCTCATCCTACTACTGAAATTGAATTTGGATTAACTTTCTGGCCCCCTTTGCCTAGAATCCTGATAAAGGTAAAAATGTCAGCTATGTTGCTGGGAAGTATTGACCACGGTAAAAAATGACCTCTGACACGGAGGACAGAATGAAGTAACAATACTAGTTTCGGCGCCATAGTTTGGGCTTCCCAAGTGTGACTCTGACTCGCGAATCCTTTACAAGTCCTGGGAACTGCTTATAAAGCTGGGGTCAGCTGTTTTCTGTGAAGGATGAAGGAAGAGCTTTAGCTACTGCTAACTAATGCTTACTACTACACCCCCAGAAGTCTTATTAGAGGAATTGCAGTGTGGAGTGTAGTCAGGTGTTGCTTCACTGTAGGACAATGCTCAGTGCTCGGTGGTTCCCTAATGCCGGAATCTCTGTATTCTTCCTCCTTACCCCAACCCCTACCCCTTTTCCTCTCCTTCTCCTCCTCTTCCTCCTCTGTCTTCTTTTTATAGGCTTTGGCCGTGGTGGTGGTGCTGGTGGTAGCTGCGGCAGCGGCGGCGGTGGTGGCAGTGATGGCGGTGGTGGCCGTGGTGGTGGTGGTGGAGGTGGTGGAGATGGTGGAGGTTGTGGTGGTGGAGGTGGTGGTGGTGGAGGTTGGCTTGTTGATGTTTTTCGTTTTGTTTTGGGTGTTTGGGAGGGGAAATGGGTTTTGTTTTGTTTTTATTTTTGTTTTTAAGACAAAAGTCTCACTAAGTATCTCTAGCTGGCCTTTAACTCAGTATGTAGACCAGATCTAGCTGTTTCTGCCTCTCAAGTGATGGAATTAGAAGCCTGTGTATTCCTGTTCTTTCTTCCTTTATTCATTTTTTTCTTTTTCTATTTCTTTTTTTTGTTTTGTTTTGTCTTGTTTTTTAGAAAGAACTGGTGACTTGAGTGGTCAAAGGCAGGAATTTTATTGGTCTGTGAGGGGACATATATATATATGTATGTATATATATATATATATATGTATACATACATATATATATATGTATATATACATATATTCTGCATACATGTTTACTTTGTATGTCTCCTTGGATGTTTAATGTGTGCTAGTGTGTGCCAGGTGCTGCTGCTTCAAAGGCCTTCTGTGCTGTTTTCCAGCATGAGCTATGATTCCCATGTATGAGCTATGATTCCACTTTTTGCATCATAGGAACAGTACTTCTAGGGACACTGGGAAAGATGAGCCATGTTATGTGGTATTCAACAAGAGAGAAGCCTACAGGTGATGCACCTGCATTCAGATTACATGGCTATGTATGCAGAAACATCTGTGAGCTTTTATTGTTGGAAATATATATGTACGTAAAACCTCAGAAAGGAAACTAACCATGTTTCTACATATAACAGAAAAATAATAATTACTAATATCTTTAGAAACTTCTACTACCACTGAAATATGACTCCCCTAGTCTAAAACATACAAAACATACTAATAAAAATTCTTTTATATTGTTATATAATGGCATTTATATTTAATATTTATTAAATAATAAATATTATTTAATAATATTCCAAAATATTTAATAGTATTCCAAAATATAGCAATAAAAAATTACAATCCTGATTAAATGAAAAGATAAACTATTAATTTGAGACTTAGTAGTACATTGTTAAGTCTGTCTAAGTTGACTGAGAGGATTAATGTTGCAATAATGAAAACATCAGGTTTTTATGGAAATTGAAGAGACAGTTCTATCATTTATTTTGATCTCTTATAGCTTTAAAAAATAATCTGAAAGGCCAGGTTTTATTATTTGCCACAAGCATTGACAAACAGAGCAACAGCAAACATACAAAGTTCAAAAACTAGTCCACACATACCTAGTCTACAATGTACCGTTTTAATTTCAGTGTAGTAAACTAATTTTTTTCCAATAAACAGTACTTTACCATGGATATGTATTAGGGATAGGCAGAAAGTTTAACAATAAAACTTCAGAAAGAAACAAAGAAAGATATCTTCATGAGAGGTAACAGTTTAGCTTTCACTAACTAACCTTAGAGGAAAATATTAATAAATGGGGCTGTCTTAAGAATCAAGGTAAGGAGGGTTGTATGGAAGGAGTTAGAGGGCAGAAAGGGAGAGAGGGTTGGGTAATTATATTATAATCTCAAAGAAGATAATGAAAACATTAAGTCCTTGGTGATGGAGCCGTGACTCAGTGCTTAAGAACACCAAGTACTCTTCCAGGAGACCAGAGTCCAACTCCCACCACTTACACAGCAGCTCACAACCATCTGGAGGTCCAGTTCTAGGGGATCCTTTAACCTTTTCTGGCCTCCTTCATCACCAGGCAGCCATGTGGTGTATGTCAGACACTCAAGGCAAAACACACACAGACACACACACACACACACACACACACACATATATATATATATGTGTGTGTGTGTGTGTGTGTGTGTGTGTGTGTGTCTGTGTGTGTGTATATATAATTGAGCTCTTAAATTCATTGAAAATCAATAATGAGAGAAGTAAAAACCTGAAAAGGTGCCTATGATGCACATAAACAGAAGAGATTTGTATTCTGAACGAAAAATATGTCAATATGAAAAGTACAGGTCAATTTAAGCAAACTACAAAAGCTTTGATTGGGTAGCACACAAAAGATGTTTAAATTAGCAGTTACCATGTGGAATATTTTCATTGTCATAACACACTGGGGAAATAGAGTAAAAACACAGGACATATCACTTTACACCTACAAGAATGGACAAAGTCAAAAGAATCAATGTGCAGCCTCCTTCCAGAGATGTGGAATGTCTACATCGGACACACACAGGTCACCAGAGTGTGGCTCCTTTGCACTGGATCAAAGTGCCTGCTTTCCCCGCCACCACTGACCAGCCACCACATCAGTGCCCGTATCTACCAAAAGAAAGTTCTTGAGTGCTTCTTTTTTATGATTTATTTTTATTCTTTTTAACTTTGTGTATGTGTGTGGGTTTGTACTCATGAATGCAAATGTTCTTGGAGTTTGAGAGTGTTAGACCCCATGTAGCTGGGGGTACAGGAGTTTGTGAGCTCCCTGATATCGATAACTCGGGTCTTCTGCAAGAACAATACCTTCTCTTGATAGTGGAGCCCTCTCTCCAGCCCCAAGAGGTTTTTCCCCCTGCTTAATTATAACCAAAAATATAACCCATTAAATTGTGTCCATTGCCACTAAATAAGAGAAACTATAATGTTTTAATATAATGAAACTCATTCTTGTTTGTTTGTTTGTTTTTATTTTTTTTGTTTTTTGGGTTTGTTTTTTTTGTTTGGTTTGGTTTGGTTTGGTTTGGTTTGGTTTGGTTTGGTTTGGTTTGGTTTTTCAAGACTGGGTTTTTCTGAGTAGCCCTGGCTGTTCTGGAACTCATTCTGTAGACCAGGCTGGCCTCGAACACAGAAATCTGCCTGCCTCTGCCTCCCAAGTGCTGGAACTAAAGGCGTGTGCCACCACTGCCTGGCTATTATGAAGCTCTTCATAGCAGTGAGAGGAATAAACTGCTGTCTGTAATAACATAAATGGCTACCATGTGATTAATTATGAAAGAAGTCAATATAAGACATAAAACAGTACATACAGTATGATTCTATCTATATGAAGTTTATCAACAGATAAAATTAATTTACTATGATACAGATCAAAATCATACTTTATCATTGATAACAGTAACTAGGAGAAGTACTTAAGTGGTTTCTAGGGTCAGAGAAGTGTTTTGTGCCTCTGTCTACAAGATGGATATTAGATAGACAGGCAGATAGACAGATGGATGATGGATAGGTGGATGATATTATACATATATATGTGTATGTGAGTTTATTAATCTGTTCACTCAAGACTTATATTCTGTCCATAGTTTAATGTCCCATTAGTAAGGAAGTGTATCTCTGAAATAAAGCTGTAAGTAGATTCTTTTAATACCTGAGACTGGGCTGAGAAATTATGGAATTAGACAAGGAGACCAAATTACGAAGGAGAAAAGAGGACCCCACAGAGCACAAGAGTCATAAATGAAAACTAAACTCACTTTATTTCTACACCAAACGCATTGGGTAACGAATGTTGAATTGTTTCTATTTTTCCATATTTTATTTTTCAGAACAAACTGTGGACTTCTAGAGTACATTAAAGGGTCGAGGAGGACTGAGAAACAAGCACCCTCAGGCAGAGAATTCACAGACTGCCAAAAATGAGTCAGAGCAAGAGACATCATTCCACCTGCCATTTGCCAAAATCACCACACAGTCTTCCCCAGAGCCCACGTTGTTGGGTTCCCCATCATTCCAATTAGTATATTGCACTCCATTTCCTGTCAGGTCCTCAAAAACATTTTCATGCCTCTGGTCTGTTATGCCCAAGTAGGCAATATCTCCAGCCACATTCTGGATGGCCCTGTTTTCCTCAGCATTCATGGGAGTGGCCACAGAGCCCTGGAATTCAGAGCACAGAGCCTTCACACTGTCAAAGTGCATCTTTTTAACACTGCTCACAAAGTACTTCCTTCCAACACTTTCACTCAGAGAGAAGAGTACCCCTAAAATATAAAAAGGTGAGCGACACCAGCTTATCTTCTAAAGTACTCATTGTGTGAAATTCAAATGGAGCCAAGCATACTCTATCTTCTCTGATGGCATATAACATAACAGGTGTCTTTGTTCTTGAGATCCATTGTGAAATGCGTACAACAAATCAAAAACAGGCTTCTTTGTACCTAAAATTCTAGTTTAACTATTATCTTGCTTTTTTTTTTTTTTTTTTTTTTTTTTTTTTGCCTTGCAGTCTTAACATGAATAAACAGGCACATCTTTGTATGTTGAGATCTGCACTGTGGAGCACAGGTTGTCTGGAACTCCAAAGTCTACCATTCTGTTAACTCTCAATCGGACAAAAAGGTCTTGATCTATCTGGCCACAGCTAGAAGAAACATGATTGACTCCATCATCTGGTCTAGATCCCAGGATTACAAAGTAGCCCACATTCTGTTTTTAGTGAGCAAGATCTGACCCTACAGAACTGGAGTCCTAGAGTCAGACTCGATGAAGCTTATAAACTGGTTCTACCACTGAGGTCTGTGAGTTCGAGTAAATAACTTAATTGCAAGTTGCTTCTGTTCCTACTAAATGATTGCTGGGGGGATCTCCTGGGATCCGAACAGGAGCAGTTTTTTTCAGGCCCTAGGAAATCAGACTCATGCAGTGAATGTTCTGCCTTCCACCATTCCCAAACTTCAAAATGCCAGAAGAATAAGGGAGGATACTTACAGTTTCTCACCATTCTCAGCTCTGATCGCAGGGCTGCAATTTCTGAATCGATTTTGCTAGTGTCAAATTCTAGGAAGTGAAACAGTGAAAGGCAGTGTGAGTGTGAGAACCTAAGTTGTGCATTTAGGGAGTGTGGTATCTTTTTCAGATAAGAAGGAGGAGAAGGAGGAGGAGAGGAGGGATGAGGGGAGGATGGAGAGGACGAGGAGGACAAGGACGAGGAAGAAGAGGAGGAGAAGGAGGAGGAGAAGGAGGAGGAGGAGGAGGAGGAGGAGAAGAAGAAGAAGAAGGAGGAGGAGGAGGAGGAGGAGAAGAAGAAGAAGAAGAAGAAGAAGAAGAAGAAGAAGAAGAAGAAGAAGAAGAAGAAGAAGAAGAAGAGGAAGAGGAAGAGGAAGAGGAAGAGGAAGAGGAAGAGGAAGAGGAAGAGGAAGAGGAAGAAGAAGAAGAAGAAGAAGAAGAAGAAGAAGAAGAAGAAGAAGGAAAGTTCACTTTTTGTTTTTAACATTAAAATACCTTAAAAGAAAGAAAGAAGAGAAGGAAAGAAAGAAAGAGGGAGAGAGAGATAGAAAGAAAAAAGAAAGAAAGAAAGAAAGAAAGAAAGAAAGGTAGAAGATAAAATAAAGAAAGGATTGTATAATCACTACTATCTAACCAAGGCCTGGACAGCCTATGACATGATTAAGAACCACGTGTCTGGCCCTCTTTATAGCAGCTGACTCCCACCCCCACACAGAACACAGAAGTGTGAGCAGGCATCAGTATACAGTACACAGGCATAAATGAGCTCAGCTGAAATCAGACTTTCTGTGGCTGATCCACTGGAGTATGTTTAAATAAGTGGTTGTGATTTTAACCTCCTGAGTTTTGGATTGGTTTCTTAAAAGTGAAATAGAATTTATATGCCCGTCAATGTTAAAACAGTTATAATAGGTTAAACAGACTGAACAAGCCCACATTGACATACAGCATTGTCTCCTTGAAGTCAGAAACTCAGCTGAAGGAGACTGTCTAGAAGAAAACATAATCTGTGCTCCCATCCTTTACAGGGTGCCTGGAAACAGGATTTCCTGAAATACACCTAGCCATTGATGGAAACCCCCTTAGGCTCTAAGTAACCAGAGAGCGCAAGGGGAACTTTACCAGGAAGCTGAGCTGGGCATCCACCCAGCAACCCTGAGAAAGCAGCACATCCCACCAGCATCCAATGTTCTAAACCCCCAAACGTCATCAACCCAGACACCCTGAAGTGATGTCCTCACCTACACTGTGTCCACAGTCTCCTTTTGGTCCCACTGCTCCTTTTGACCCAGGATTCCCCGGGGGTCCTGCAGGCCCTACTTTTCCAGGAGGGCCCTGCAAGCCTCTGAGCCCTTGACCTGATGGAAGACAAACAAAACATAGGTCGATAGCTGTGGTTTTGCTCGTTTTCTAAAGTGTAACCCCCTGTGATGAGGGAAGTTCTCAGTGTTCCAAGAGACAGAGCGACATGAGGTCCACTGTCCGGGACAGGCAAGACAATCCCACCTGCTTCTGTGAGGCAGCCCTGAATGCCAGAGGAGTGAAACTGTTTCTGTTCTGAGTTAGACAATGTGGCTGCTGAGTTACAATATGCCTAATAAGACTTTACTCACCTGTGCCTCTAGCCAACTTCCTCTAGAATGTAGAGTCAGAGAAAGGAGCTGGAGAGATGGCTCAGTGCTCAAGAGCACCTGCTGCTACTGCAGAGGCCCCGAGCTCAGTTCCCAGCACCATGATGGGGTAGCTCACAACTGCCTGGAACTTCAGCTCCAGGAGGATACTATATCTTTGATCTCCCAGGTAACCAGCCCTCGAATACACATGAGCATGTGCGTATGTACATGCACGTGCACACCCATACGCACATACTTAAAACCAAAATATTTTAAGCATGAAGAAAACAGTTTAATGCATACCCGGTTCTCCCTTTTCTCCCTTGGCACCGTCACGTCCATCTTTGCCTGGGAAGCCATTCAGGCCTTGAGAACTGCAGGTAACCACAGGGCAGGTATTTTGAGCACTTTCAGTTAAGGTGTCTCCATAAACTGCCGTTATCACACACAGCAGAAGGAAGGAAGCAAACCGGGGCATGGTCCTCACCTTGGTGTAAGAAAAATCATGGAAGATTTTTCAGTATGTATGCACCAACCTTGCCTCTGTCCTGTAACTTGGGGACAGACCTTGTACAGATAGATTAGACATGGTGAAGATGATGTCCAGATTGGTTATTTGAAAATTAAGCATGCCTCGTGATACTATGTGGTTAGTATTTTAACAAAAGTAGGCAAAACGGCATGCGTGCAGAAGAGGCCCTTCTGAGGGAGGTCGCTAGTGTCCAGGTCTCTGGTGTCCCTGCAGGCAGTGAAAGCAAAGCAAGTTCACACCGCCAACTCACCAGTGTCTGATGGCCTAGGGGTTGAGAATGAACGGAAACTCTATGTCCTGAAGGAACGCTCTCAAGTGTGCGGCTTCCGTCTGCAGCCCAAATCCTATTTTTCACACTGGAAAAGATGGTTTATCTCCAAGACCAGTTAGCTATCCTTTCCTCAGTCTCCAGCAATGAACGATAGGCTAGTGATTAAAAGAGACAAGGTCAGACCCCAATCTCATAGTAAGTCTCCCAGCCCAGCCCTGAATAAACTTACGTAAACTTCCCGATAGTTTGTTTCCGTGCAGCAAGACAGGATTGCTTAGGGAAAGCAATTTCTCTGATAAATTCTCTCTAGTTGATTCCTCTCTATTTCCTAGATTTCCCCATGCCAAAACTGCTGTCTATTAGACAACCTGCCTTGAATCCTTCTCTCGACATCTTATCTGTCCTTCAAGATTTTCTCCCAGCTGTTCCTTACTAAGGGATCATAACAGCCCAGCCCTGAGGGTCGTAGATCCCTTGATGACGCTGTCTTTGTAAAGTCATCTTTGCAAACAGATCATTGAGAAAACTCTCACATGTTCAGGCAAGCAGAGAAAGTGCTGCCGACAACGCGATTTCTGCCTGGCATGCCTCTTACCTCAGGCAGACCTCTGGAGTTTAATCAAATCTCCAGACTTTGGATATAGGAACCCAGATCCACTCACCAGCAATGATATTCCAGGGCTTTGGCCCAGCAAGGATTCAGGGGGCAAGGAAGCTTCTCTTTAACCTGGAACTCTAACAGATGTCTCAAAGTGAGGGAGGAGCTGAACCTGATTTGGAAAAAGATAATCCAAGCTGACCTTCAACCCCAGATTAATAAGCAACTTTCTTTGGGACTGTATTATACGCTCCTCAGGAGGATTCCCCAGAGGCCTCCAGTGAGAGCAGTATGGTTATCTACCTTAATACAGCACCATCTCCTCTTCAACTGACATCCATTTTGTTAATTCTCATGACTAAGTTGCCCTAATAAGTAGGTTCAAGTGGTGAGTCAATTTCCTTGCTTACCACACAGAAACATACACATACCCAAGCATATACATACTCTGTGCATGCTCACTACATACACGTGCACATGCATACACTCTAAGAGGCAGCAGAATCCTGCTGCTGTCGATACATAAGAACACTTCTAGACTCCACACTATTGCCTTCAGCCTGGGCTATCCTGGCTCTTTAGTACTCTTCTCTTGGGCTCTTCCTCTTCTATCAGAGATTCTTGTCTCTGAGAAACATGACATTATCTAAAGTAGTTCTACCTGGTTCTCTTACCTTAGGCTGTGTTTGTTTGTATTAATTACAATGCATTGTATTTTAGCCATTTTTATTGTGGTAAAAATGAACCACATTGGTACAAAATGGTAAAACATATCATTTTGATCATTAGTTTTTTAAAGATTTATTTATTTTTTTATATGAGTATATATGAGTACACACTGTAGCTGTATAGATAGTTGTGAGCCTTCATCTGGTTGTTGGGAATTGACTTTTAGGACCTCTGCTCACTCTGGTCAACCCAGCTCACTCCGGTAGACCTTGCTTGCTCAGGCCCAAAGATTTATTTATTATTATAAATAAGTACACTGTAGCCATCTTCAGACACACCAGAAAAGGGTGTCAGATCTCATTACGGGTGGTTGTGAGCCACCACGTGGGTGCTGGGATTTGAACTCAGGCCCTTCAGAAGAGCAGTCGGTGCTCTTACCGGCTAGTCCATCTCACCAGCCCCATTTCAACCATTATTAAATGTGTAAGTCAGGAAGAACATCTATACTTTTGCCAGAACCCATCCCCAACAATTCTCCATCATCCCAAACTAAAATTCTACACATTAAACAATAACTACCCAATTCTCCCCTCCTTACCACCACTGATAGCGGCCATTCTATTTTCTGTCTCTAAAAAGTTAAATATTTTAGATGGAACACATTGTTGGAATCATGTGATAATTATCATATGGGTCTGGTTCATTATTTTTAGGATACTGTCTTCCAATTTCATCTGTCACATGATCTCATTCTTTTCTGAAGCAAGGTAATATTCTGTGTGTGTACCATATAGTTGGAAGCTTCAGTTTTGTAACCCAAAATACTAAATACACCCCAATCTTCCTTCACCTGTGAATGAGAAACTGATATGTCATATAATGGAAAATGCTAAGAAAAAAATAATAAACTACTTATTCATGAAATGAAGGACAAATCTCATGGGTCCTACATTAAATTAAAGCTCAATTTCAAGTATTTATAAACTATATTACTCTATGAAATGATTAAATTAAATCCATGGAGAGCAAATTATTGGTTGACATAGATCTCTGGATGGCGTAAGTTTAAAGTATTCAAAATGTTTTATTGGTGAGCAAAAAACTTCTATCTTGGCTGTGGTTGCTGTATAAGCCTATGATTTTTTTTTAAGTTTCATAGGTCAAAATACTAAGAACAAGAGGCACATAAATAATTAGCCCCCAAAAAAATCCGTATCTTATTATTTTATTGTCCCAGTCCACTTTGTGGTCTTGATATTTGTCCTACATGTCATATATTAGAACCTATGGGTAAATGATAGATGAAGGAACAATGAGAATTTTCTGTAATAATTTCTGAACTTGTGTGAGATTAAGATGATTTCAAAAGAAGGGGGACTTCAAAAAGGACTATAAAAAAGATGTGTGAGTTTCAAAGACTAGCCAGGATCCCTTTAAATTCAGTTTTCTTTACATTTCAACATGTGAATAATCCCGGACATGGGTTGAAAGGGAGAAAATGTCTCAACACTATGAAGTCATCATGAACTCAAAATGGGAGATCCACCCGACAAAGGACAAAACATCCTCCAGGCTAGCAGAGCTTAGAAACTGAGTGGATTAGAGACTTTGTATGTTCTCCAAGATCTTTAGAGACATTCCCCCACCCCTGCCCACAAAAGAAAGATGTCCATTTTTTTTTATTTGTAAAATTTGTTCTGACTGTGGTGAGGAGAAAGACCAAGAAGAAATGGAACTGGACACTACTGCAGAGACAGAAAAATTCATAATCCTCTAAGTGGTGATGAGAGCAGCCATTTGACTCAAGAAGGTGGACCAATCTGAGAAACATCTAGGAAGTATGAATGGTTGAACTTAGGAACTGGCTCAGTGGGAAATAACAAAAGGTGAGAAATTTATATACAAGTTTCTGACATGAGTGTCTAAGGGCCAGTCAGTGGACTTGGGAAACCAAGGCAACGAAGAACAGTTAGGGAAAGAAGATGATGAACAAACATCTCCTGGGAAAATGGTCTGGTTTCCTTGGTCAATTGGGACAGTATAGTAGATATGGCACAATACATTTATGAAGTACAATTCAGTATGTTCTGAAATACATTTCTGTTTGTCACTTTTATTTACTTGTCTGTGCTTGTGTGCTTGCATGCATGTGTGTGTACATATATTCATGCCATAGTATACACGTAGAAGCCAGAAGACACAGGACAGTTTGTGGGAGTCTTTTCTTTCCCCCATATAGGCACTAGGAATCAAATGGAATCAGATTTGGTTACAAGCACCTCTACCCACTGAGCCCTCTCACTGGCTCCTGAACTGCACAATGTAGCTGTTTTCCTGTGTCACTCCGCTTTTCCCTGCTCCAAGAAAATGCATGAGTAAGTGACTTATAAAGTAGAATGAACAGTTGTCCCTCTTGCGTCTATGCCTGCGATGAGGCTGTGTCTCGTGTGGAGACTTAGAAAGCAGCTTATCTGACAACCAGAGAGAAAGAGAGAAAGACCAGCTTCCCACAACCTACCTAAGAATGTTCCCCCAAGTTCCTAAAGCCACTTACCAGGCTCCATCTCTTAATGGTTGCCCATATGTCAATAGTGCCACAGGCTGGATACTAAGTCTTTACTACAAGAGCCTTTGGAGACATCCTAAATCTAAATGCAGCATTAGCTTGGAGAATTCAAGGAACGCCCTGTGAGAGCTTCATACAGAGACTGAGGATGGAGTGGTGGAGGTCACCAAACACCAGAAGGACCTGAGATATCATCGCAGGTCCCTTCCAATCAGACTTGTGTTTATGAATAGACTAGTTCCCTTACTGCCTGTCAACACATTCCTGTCCTTGGAAAACTGTTCAGGGTGGTAAATAGACACAAGGTTAGAGCAAGTGTCTATTGCTTCAGGGCATAGAAAAGGCAGGCAGCATCTTATGACTCTTCTTTCTTAAGTTTCTTCATTATTCTTAGTAGCCAGAGCCTCCCCCTGATGCTGGTGCAGTGACAGAGGGAAAAATCAATAGTTGATATCAGGTCACACTGGTGGTGTTGCCTTTGGTTATGGTATCTGTTGGTTTTGTTTTTTGCTTCTGTGTGTACTTAGTCCCAAGGTCAGGAAACTGCCCTTTCAGACCCTGACCCCATAGTTCCTGGAAACAGCCTGTGAAGTGGTGGACATCTGAAAGGGCTGTCAACCTGCTAGCTAACCATAGTGCTATTCACGCGAACAGCTTTTACCAGCTGCTTATGCCAAGCAAGGTGTGTGTTTGTTCTGGATCCTAGGACCTTTCTGACACTGCTTCCACTCCGGTGGCCCCACCAGAAGTCCCCCTCACGCCAACAGGCTACAAAGACAATGACCTCTCTGCCCTCCATGAAAACTGCTTGCTCATCTTCTCTCTGCTACAGTGGGATCCCAGCTCTGACACTTCCTGGTTGTGTTACTGTGGCCAAGTTCTCCTGCCTTATCGACTCCGCCCCTTCTTCTGTGAGAGAGGACACCACCCTGGCTATGACGTGAAGTGTGCACTTGTTGGGTCCCTTACAGGGACAGCCTCTGAAGATGGGGTCATCACCTTCTCCAGAATGGCTGAACAATTTTTAAGGTGTTCTTATCTTAAAAACAACGGACCCAGAGAGACCGCCTGAAAGGTCCTGCCTGAGACCTGGGGTCAGAAGACTTGGTCCTGACTCATGCCTGTCTAGACAGACCACATATTCTGGCTAACTTCGTTAAAAAGCATATAAAATTCATACGATTTTGAGCTTTGTTTTCTTTCTACAGGTTCGTGCCCTCTAAGCAGAGATCATTAAGAACACACATATACTCAAAGGTTAATAAGCTATTTAACTTGGGGTGTTGGTTCTCCCTCCCCCAGCGCCCCACCCCCCACTTGATACAGCAAAGATATTGTGCATAATGATTTACGCTGGGGCTTCTTGGCTACAGATTTTCAAAAGTGTTTTGTGGCATTTAACTCTGTTCTAGGTGCTTTTTAGGGGTAAGTTTAAGAAGAGAGCCTATTCTGTATAGGCACTGGTAAGAAGCTTCCGTATACCAACTGAAACTATCAAGAGAAGGGCAGCCCATAGAGTGGGAGAAAATGTTCCTCATTTACATATCTGACAGGGGATTAATTTATAGAACATTCAAGGAACTTAAAAGACTAACACCAAGCAGGGAGGAAACAAATTTAAAATTGGGTATGGACCTGAGAAAAGAGTTCTCAAAAGAAGAAATAAAAACATCTAATTAATTCTTCTGTGTCTGGGTTACCTCGCTCAGGATTATATTTTCTAGTTCTATCTATTTGTCTACAAATTTCATGAAGTCATTTGTAAGGCACCGGGCGCTGAGGAAATAAAGGGGTGGGAGAGACCCTCGTCCCACCAGACCTCTGAAGAGTGCCTCGGGCATCCAGCCTAGGCCGAGGACCCACTGGGGGTATGGGGAGGAGTAGGGAAGGCGCAGTTTTGGCTCTGCTGGGTACCTTGGGAGAGCCAGAGCTGGGGTCTCTGGGCCTCACAGAAGCCAGAGATGACAAGTTCTCCCTCGAACATCCCAGATTGAGAACAGACCCTCGGGCAGACTCTAGCCCTGGGCAGAAGGGTAGCTCTAGCAGCGAGGAGAGAGGGGAGGAGAGAGTCTGGCTACCTCAGGCAGGCTGCTTGGTTTGCCAGGCGGCCTTGACTGGAGTGCATGCTGGAAAGGCTGGGGGGCTTTCCTGAGGGAGATTAGACCCGGCTCTTTAGGGGAAGGCCCAGTCCTTCCCACACAATAGGCTCCAGCACAGTGAGTCTAGATGAAAGGAGGCAGTCCATAGGTTTTGGCTTTATTGTAGGAGAGAGAGAGAGAGAGAGAGAGAGAGAGAGTGTAGAGACTGGCCATGGCCATGTGAAGAGAGAAGAAAGAGAGTAAGAAGTTCAGAGAGAAAGAAGGGGCTGCTTAGCTATTGGGCTAGGCTACCTTGCTGTTGCCTGGTAGCTGTGGGGCAGGGTATACATAGCTATACTCAGATGAATGTGGAGGTGGAGTCCAGCCAGAATGCTGGGAGCTGGGGGCATTGTCTACCCACAGGATAATGGAGTTGGAGGCCATGTGGTGTCAGGTGCCTAATGTCTGGGGGGCGGGGGCGGGGGCGTAGCTCACTGTTCCGTCCCTTGTAGAATTTTCTACTGGGTCTCCAAAGTAAGCATCACTCAACCAGAACACAGACTGTCTTTCACTGTCCGACAATCATTGTTTTTAATAGCTGAGTAGTACTCCATTGTGTAAATGTAGCACATTTTCTGTATCCATTTGACCAAACCAGCTGAGTCTGTCAACAGGTTCTCCAGGGCAGGAGCGAGGATTAAAAAGAAAAAAGACAATTAGACAGCATTGTAGCATGACCCCAGCCAGTTCTGAGGCTGAGGTGGGTTTATTTCTTCCCAATCTGCTTTTATACCATTTTAAATACATGCAGATAATAAGGTCAGTTCTAGATTAAGGAACAGGCAAGACAATAAACACAAACAGTCAAGGAACTAGCAAGTCAAAGTTCTGTGATCACCGTTTATTTTTATTAGGTATTTCCTTTATTTACATGTCATATGATATCTCCTTTCCCAGTTTCCCCTCCGGAAAAAAAGAAAAAATAAAATAAAATAAAATAAAACCCTGTTTCCTCCCCCTTCCCCCTGCTCACCAACCCACCCTCTCCTGATTCCTGGCCCTGGCATTCCCCTACACTGGGGCATAGAACCTTCACAGGACTAAGGACTTTTCCTGCCCTTGATGACCAACTAGGTCATCCTCTGCTATACATATGCAGCTGGAGCCATGAGTCCCACCATGTGTACTCTTTGGTTGGTGGTTTAGTCCCTGGGAGCTCTGAGGATACTAGTTAGTTCATATTGTTGTTCGTCCTAAGGGGCTGCAAACACTTCAGCTCCTTGGGTCCTTTCTCTAACTCCTTCATTGGGGACCCTGTACTCAGTCCAATGGATGGCTGTGAGCCTCTACTTCTGTATTAGTCAGGTACTGTCAGAGCCTCTCAGGAGACGGCTATATTAGACTCCTGTCAGCTAGCACTTGCTGGCATCCACAATAGTATCTGGATTTGATGATTGAATATTGGAAGGATTCCCAGGTGGAGCAGTCTCTGGATTGTCCTTCCTTCAGTCTCTACTCCATAGTTTGTCTCTACAACTCCTTCCATGCATATTTTGTTCCCTCTTTTAAGAAGAAACAAAGTATCCACACTTTGGTCTTCTCTCTTCTTGAGTTTCTTGTGGTTTTAGATTATACTTTGTGTATTCCAATCTTCTGGGCTAATATCCACTTATGAGAGAGAACATACCATGTGTGTTCTTTTGTAATTGGGTTACGTCACTCAGGATGATATTCTCCAGATCCATCCATTTGCCTATTAATTTCATAAATTCATTGTTTTTAATAGCTGAGTAGTACTCCATTGTGTAAATGTACCACATTTTCTGTACCCATTCCTCTGTTGTGGGACATGTGGGTTGTTCCAAGTTTCTGGCTATTATAAATAAGGCTGCTATGAATTTAGTGGAGATGTATCCTTATTACATGTTGGAGCATCTTCTGGGTATATGCCCAGGAGTGGTATAGCTGAGTCTTCTGGTAGTAATATGTCCGATTTCCTGGAGGAACCACCAAACTGATTTCCAGAGTGGTTGTACCAGCTTGCAATCCCACCAGCAATATAGAAGTGTTCCTCTTTCTTCACAACCTCTCCAGCATCTGCTGTCACCTGATACACTGAAACTAATAGAAAAGAAAGTGGGAAAGACCCTTGAGCACATGGGCACAGGGGAAAATTTCCTGAACAGAACACCAATAGCATATGCTCTAAGATCAAGAATTGACAAATGGGACCTCATAAAATTACAAAGCTTCTTTAAGGCAAAAGACACTGTCAATAGGACAAAACATCAACCAACAAATTGGGAAAAGATCTTTACCAATCCTATATCTGATAGAGGGCTAATATCCAATATATACAAAGAGCTCAAGAAGTTAGACTCCACAGAGCCAAATAACCCTATTAAAAATGGGGTACAGAGCTAAACAAAGAATTCTCAACTGAGTAATACTGAATGGCTGAGAAGCGCCTAAAGAAAAGTTCAACATTCTTAGTCATCAGGGAAATGCAAATCAAAATAACCCTGAGATTCCACCTCACACCAGTCAGAAAGACTAGGATAAAAAACTCAGGTGATCACTGTTTCTAGAGGCTTATCAGAATGACCAAGATATATGAGCCTACTTCCCTGTCCTAGACCAAAGTCAAATTCTTGCCTGAAGCCTACTTCTTTGTTCTAGCCCAAAATCAGATTCCTGACTTTGCTTGCTTCCTTGTCCTGGGCCAATGTCAAATTCCTGCCAAGTGGCTCCTAAAGCTCTCTACGGCCATTCTACTGAAGGACATCTGGGTTGTTTCCAGATCCTGGCTATTATAAATATGGCTGCTATAAACATAGTGAAGCAAGAGTCTTTGTTATATGTTGGGGCATCATTTGGGTATATGCTCAGGAGCAGTATAGCTGGATTTTAGAACTATTTCCAGTTCTCTTAGGAACCACCATATTGATTTCCAAAGTGGTTGTACCAGCTTGCAGTCCCACCAGCAATGGAGGAATATTCCTCTTTCTCCACATCTTCTCCAGCATGTGCTGTCACCTAAGTTTTGGATGGTGTGAGGTGGAATCTCAGGGTCATTTGATTTGCATTTCCCTGATAATTAAGGGTGTTGGACATTTCTTTAAGTGCTTCTCAGCCATTGGAGACACGCATGATATGTACTCACTGATAAGTGGATATTAACCCAAAAGTTCACAATACCCATGACACAACGCACAGACCAGATGGGACTTAAGATGAAGGAAAGACCAAAGTGTGGATGCTTCAGGCCTGCACTGGGAGGGTGGGGGGCAAGATGATCTTAGGAGGTGGAGGGAGAGTGACCTGGTACCTGGG